>NW_024100212.1:0-205595 GCF_016545835.1 Crotalus tigris | reverse complement strand
CAGGCAGGAAACCCTACACCATTTCAGACAAATGGCTGTCCAATCTCTTCTTAAAAACTTCCAGTGTTGGAGCATTTACTGCTTCTGGAGGCAGGCTGTCCACTGATTAATTGTTCTCACTGTAAGGAAGTTTCTCCTTAGTTCTAGGTTGCTTCTCTCCTTGATTAGTTTCCACCCGTTGCTTCTTGTCCTGCCTTCAGGTGCTTTGGAAAATAGCTTAATTCCCTCTTCTTTATGGCAGCCCCTGAGATATTGGAATAATGCTATCATGTCCCCCCTTGTCCTTCTCCTAGTTAACTAGACATACCCAATTCTAGCAACCGTTCCTTATATGTTTTAGCCTCCAGTCCCCTAATCATCTTGTTGCTCTTCTCTGTACTCTTTCTAGAGTCTCAACATCTTTTTTACATCTTGGTGACCAAAACTGGATGCAGTATTCCAAGTGTGGCCTTACCAAGGCATTGTAGAGTGGTATTAATACTTCACGTGATCTTGATTCTATCCCTCTGTTAATGCAGCACTGTGTTCGCCTTTTTGGCAGCTGCAGCACACTGCTGGCTCATATTTAGGTGATTGTCTACTAGGACTCTGAGGTCCCTCTCACAGTTACTACTATTGAGCATGGTGCCACCTATGCTGTACAGGCAGTAGTCATAATTAATATCAGAGAATTGAACCCTCTCAGTTTAAAGAACAGAGAGTTAGCAAGTAACACCTCCCTTCTCCCCAGTTCTTTTGGAAAAATAGTAGTGCTTTTTCCTAGGATGCATTTCTTCAAAGTCAGTACCACCATTTGAGGAAGCTACCTTCTTATGGCCAGATCATTGTGGGCATCCACTTTTTTCAGATTTGTTCTTAAGCATCACTCCTGAGCTGAGTGGAGCCAGGAACATGTGCTGCACAGGGAACCCCTTGGATGTGAACTCCCACCCAATTCCTGTTTAGCTGGCTCAGGGTAATAGCCTGATACAAGAGAGACTTCAGTACTTGAGGGGGCAAAGCTACCAAACTTGATCTAAAATGGAGAGATGAAAGACAGAACCAGAGTTCCCAGCATCCCTCGGTGTTGGCTATCCTGGCTGGATTACCAAGTATTGCAATTCAGTAATTTCATAGGGCCATAATTTCTTAATACTGTCAAATAGACCTAAGCAAGTTAAATATCCCCCAAAGCTATAACTACTTTTTTTGAAAAAGAGAAGGGCTACTTTGCTTTGAGAGAATTTGTGACATTTAAGCCAAGTTCAGCATATCTGTGAGAAACCCTTTATTTTGAACTGTAAAATATTTTTCAAGCCAGTTTATAGTACTAATCTGATTTAAAATTGAAGTAGTATAGTGAGATACATAATTTCAATTTAAAGTACACTTCATTTTGTACATGTTTTTCAAGTTTAAATTTGGGAAAGCTATTATTCTAGAAAGTAACTACATATCATATTAACTTTTTATATTCACATCATTATCATCATCATCATGTGCCATGGTGGTGCAGTAGTTAGAGTGCACTATTGCAGGCTACTTCTGCTGACTGCCAGCTGCCTGCAGTTTGTCAGTTCAAATCTCACCGGCTCAGGGTTGACTCAGCCTTCCATCCTTCCAAGGTCGATAAAATGAGGACCCAGATTGTTGGGAGCAATAGGCTGACTCTGTAAATTACTTAGAGCTGTAAAGCATTGTGAAGTGGTATATAAATCTAATGCTATTGCTATTTCAGAAAAGCTTTTGAAAATTCCTTATTGTTTTAAATGTTTATATTTATGCATGAAAATGAAGCATTTTGCTCTTCAAAGCGATGTTTAAAATATATATTTTACAGGAACTTGGCACAGAGATCCTTGGATGCTGTAAAAATTTTCAGACAGTTCCTGGATGTGGAATAAGCTGTAATGTTAGCAGCACTGAAATCATATTGGGTGATGAGCAGGATGTGATCAGTCTCCGCCCTCATATTTATGGCTTTGATAAAGGTGTTAAAGATCAGACTCCACTTCCCAAAGTAAGGGGTAAGCAAGGTGCTACTTAGAAATGGAGGAGGTTTGCTTAAGGAATTACCTAAGTTACAGTAGGTCCAACCAGCTCATGTTGGCTATGTTCCTGGTTAAAGATGTTAAAAAACTTTTCAAATGCTCTACCAGTCAAAGCTGTGCCATCTTTCCTTCCTGGTTTCATCTTTTCTGGAAAGGAGAAATAGATGGGGAAAACAGATCAAGATTAGATATTGTTTCTTAGGTTTTTTTTAAAAATGAAGAAGACCTCATAAAAGCCTCCAAATGATTTTTTTTTTTTTAAGGCTTGGATAATAGAGTGCTTTGATCAGTTTAGGAGCTTTTGTAAATCGAGATGGTGAGCAACATGAGCAATACAACCAAGTCTGAAGAGTTGCTGCAATTTCATGTTCTTGCCCCAGTACAGAAAAACACCACACGGTCTGTTTTGAAGAAAGCAAAACTCCATCAAATCGCCCATTTGTTTGTTAGGCAAGGTAGATGCCCAGGAGTGTACAATGATTATCTTAATTCCAGTGTATCTATAAAGTTCCAAGTGAAAGAAGTTTGTCTTAGCCTGGTCAGAATTGTCTGATTATATGTGCTCCATTCTGCATTCCAGTTCCCTTTTGACTTGCAGTCAAAAGTCCTTTCTTCCCTCTGGAATTCAGTTTTTCTTAGTTCCTGGTTCCTCATAGTGCCTTTTAAAAAGATATTTGCTTTGTGTACTCTTTCCTATCTAATTTCAATCATTGCCAAGCAGTAAACGGATCTTATACAAATCTAATTCCACAACACTGTACTTCTCATAACATCTTGAAAGTTTTGAAGAATATTCTGAATTGGCTTGCCAAGACAAGTAAATTGACATTCTATCATCCTTATCAGGTTATATAGGTTGATACCTTTTAAGCAAACAGATTGGAATATCAGTTCTTAAGAAAGCCTCCCCTGTAGCTTATAAAAGTCTTTATTTAAATCCTCACAGTTCTGCCTTCTTATATCTGACAGATACTGCAGTGTCTCAAACTTACTCCGTGTTGATTGGGAATCGGGAGTGGATGAGACGGAATGGCCTGCATATCTCCAGTGATGTTCATGAGGCCATGAGAGATCATGAAATGAAAGGACAGACAGCAATTCTGATGGCTATAAATGGTAGGCTAACTGATCAGGGTTAAAGGAAGATATGTGAGAGGGACCTCGGAGTCCTAGTGGACAATCACCTAAATATGAGCCAGCAGTGTGCTGCAGCTGCCAAAAAAGCCAACACAGTGCTAGGCTGCATTAACAGAGGGATTGAATCAAGATCACGTGAAGTATTAATACCACTCTTCAATGCCTTGGTAAGGCCACACTTGGAATACTGCATCCAGTTTTGGTCACCACGATGTAAAAAAGATGTTGAGACTCTAGAAAGAGTACAGAGAAGAGCACAAAGATGCTTAGGGGACTGGAGGCTAAAACATATAAGGACCGGTTGCTAGAATTGGGTATGTCTAGTTTAACGAAGAGAAGGACAAGGGGGGACATGATAGCAGTGTTCCAATATCTCAGGGGCTGCCACAAAGAAGAGGGAGTCAAGCTATTTTCCAAAGCGCCTGAGGGCAGGACAAGAAGCAACGTGTGGAAACTAACCAAAGAGAGAAGCAACCTAGAGCTAAGGAGAAACTTCCTGACTGTTAGAACAATTAACCAGTGGAACAACCTGCCTCCAGAAGCGGTGAAGGCTCCAACACTGGAAGTTTTTAAGAAGAGACTGGGCAGCCATTTGTCCGAAATGATATAGGGTTTCCTGCCTGAGCAGGGGGTTGGATTAGATGACCTCCAAGGTCCCTTCCAACTTTACTACTACTACTACTACTGCTGCTGCTGCTGCTGGTCCTGCTACTACTACTACTACTACTACTACTACTACTACAACTATTATTATTATTATTATTATTATTATTATTATTATGTCTTGACTTCCGAAAAATGTGCAAAGCTATGCTACTGGGATGTTGCTCAATCCTGTGGCTAAAAATTCAAATTATGAAGCCGTTGTATGGTAACATCTTTCCCTGTGCTGGTGCCCTCCAGATGCACTGAACATTCACTTCCCTAATTCCTTCTGCTAACATCACCACTGGGTATGCAGGATGGAGAACTACAGGAGATAAAGTCCAGCATCTCCGGAAGACACTAGGCTAGGGAAGGTTACAGTATGGAATACCACATACAGGCAGTCTTCACTAAATGACCATCCATTCAGTGATGATTTGAAATTACAACAGCGCGGAACAAAGGGACTTATGACCTGTATTCAAAGTTACGGCTATTGCAACACCCCTGCCATCACATGATTGTAATCTATGCACTTCACACTTACGATGGATTGTCAAGCACCCTGCAGTCATTGCCATTTTCAATCTTCCTTACCAGCTTCCCCCAGAAAGTCAACCAGGGAAGGTCACAAGGTGCTGTTGCCTGGCTGGTTCCTGGGGAATGGTTGAAAAAGGTCCGTCCTGAAGGCCTTTTTTCAGCCAGCCTGAAAGACTGAAAAAGCTGCTTGGCAGAGGGACTCCACCCTGCATGGGGCCAGAATCTATCTATCAAGCAACTTTTTTGCTTTCAAAGAGGCTGGCTGAAAGAATCCTTCTGCACAGGGAGTGGGAAAAACACCTGTGCTGGGCTGGCTGGCTGAACACAACTTGAATCCCCAAGATCCAAGCCCCATTCAATCTACCCAGAGAAGGAATTTCCTTCACACAGTGCAAGAGCTCTCTCTGCCTCTCTCTGGCAGGCAGCTCTTTCAGTCTCTCTGTCGAGCAGACCTCTTTCCCTGTCTATGGAGAGTCTCAATCATCCAGGTTGTGATTATCCCAAAGATGCTTTTCCAAAAGGCAACTGGGCTTACTTGTTTTCTTCCTTTGAAAATGTTTTGCTTCTCATCCAAGAAGCTTCTTTAGTTACAACTGAAGAAGCTTTTTCGATGATAAGCAAAATACTTTCAAAAGGGAAGAAAAAACAAGCCCAGTTGCCTTTTTTGAAAAAGCACCTTTGGATAACTCCTTCCCTCGGATCTTTCCAAGCCCTGTTCAGCCTGCCTGCAGAAATAGTTTTCTTCTGCACACAGAATGAAAGGGCTGCTTGGAGACGTCGTCTCTCGGACCCTTTGGCGTTTTTTCCTCCGGAATCCACCTCTTTCATTAGCATCCTTCTCCTCTCCAAAGGAGAAAACACCACATACTCTGACCCTCAGTGTTCTGAAGGGCTGAGTCTCAGAGCCTTTCAGAATACTAGCTTCGCTAGCATCTTCCTCTCCAAAGGAGAAAATGCTAACAATTGACATCATTCTCATGATGGTTCAGAAGCTCCTCCAAATTGCACAATTTGGAGGAGTTGTCCAAACCATTGCAATAATGGGGCCCATGTGCTTGGATGGAGCAGGGCAACAGAAACATAAGTAGACCCTGGTGTAGTGGGGCAGGAGAGGTGTCCCTGCAATGGTGGACCTAGCCAGCTGACACTGCCCAGCCATGGCAGGTTTCCATATACTGATGGTTATTGGATCTTCGTGGGCCTCCCCATCCCGAGATACCCCTGTGTAGTTGCCACCGACCTATGGGGTCACTTAGCAACTGCTACAGGGAGAGCTTAGGTTGCAGTCGTTGAGCAAAGCCATCATGTGGGCACCTCGCTTAATAATCCTAAAAACTTACAACTGAAAGTCCAGGCTTGGTTGTGATTTCAAGTCAAGGACTATTTTGAGCTTCCCAGAGAAACCATAACACAGATCTCATAAATGTAAGTAAAGATATGGTTTTTTTGTAGGTGCGCTTTGTGGCATGATGGCAATAGCAGACACAGTCAAGCCAGAGGCAGCCTTAGCAATGCACATATTGCAGAATATGGGCGTGGATGTGGTGCTTATTACAGGAGACAATAGGAAAACAGCCAAAGCAATTGCAACTCAGGTATGGTTTCTTGTCGAAAAGGTATGCAAGAGAATTATTAACCTTTGTTTGGCTCATTGAATGGGTGCTGAATTTGAAGGTAACCATGCCTTTCATATTTCTTGGAGGTGCTTACAGCATATAAAACTGATTTGCATTCTACAAAATTGATACAATGTGACATCAAAATTGGATTCTACCAATTAATAGGCTGAAACAAGTAGCGCTGGCTTCAGTAGAATAAAATTGGGAGGGTGTACAATGCAATCATTAAAATACACGATAATTCTTTATCCTACTGTTCCTCAAGACAAGTCAGGAATATAACATGACATGTTCCCTCCAATCTTTTGCCAAAAGGTTCTGTGAGACAGGGTAGAAACTGACGTGGAGTCTCATTAAGGTTTGTTACTACATGAGGATTTAAATCCAACTATCCTTATACTAGCGCATGGGTAGGCAACCTTGGCTCTTCTATCACTCGTAGACTTCAACTCCCAAAATTCCTGAGCCAGCATGGCTGGCTCAGGAATTCTGGGAGTTGAAGTCCACGAGTCATAAAAGAGTCAAGGTTGCCTACCCCTGCGCTAGCCTATCAATCTAAGCTAGGGAAATGCAACCCGATATTCTCAAGATTTTTTAGAGTTCACTTCCTATCAAGTCTAGACAGCATTGCAATACCATGTTTGTCAGGATTATATTTCAAAAAAGCTGGGAGGGCCCAGATTAATAATTCCTAGTCCAAATAATATGTTCTACTGGTTATCTTCCAAGCAACCAGACAGAGAAGCCTAAGAGCTAAGTATAAGCCAGTGGTTGCGACCCTATGGCACGCGTGCCAGAGGCGGCACTCGGAACCCTCTCTATGGGCACACGCGCCGTCGCCCCAGCCCCGCCTCCCCCCATGGCCCCCTCCTCACTAGTAGCCCCCCTGGAGGAGAGTCGCCCCCGGGCACAGCCCACACAGAGCAGCACAGCCGAGTACATAGCTGGGCAACAGGGACAAGACTCTGCCCTCACATCCTATAGTGTGCAGATGATGCTGAGGGGTGTGGGCAGAGGGCATGGTGCTGCAGGGCTGCCTGGGCGATCTGCTGCGGTGGGCCATGGATACGGTGCGTGGCCCCATGGGTGAGTGGGGCAGGGGGCGGGCAGGGGCGGAGCAGGCAGGGCAGCAGGCAGAGCAGGGGCGGGGGAGTGGGTTTTGGGCACTCGGTCTCTAAAAGGTTCACCATCACTGGTATAAGTTTTGTGTGGATGGCAGCCCTGGTATGGGTCATTTCCTCCATACTTAAGAGTTACCAGATTTCTAGGGAGAACAGAACAATACTGTACGGTATCTAAATCTGAGTACTGAATTAAAACCCTCGTTTTAAGATGCGTATGGTTCTTTGTGAAACTTTCTGTGCATGTGATAATATTTTTTTAGCAAAGTTTAAAAATCGCCTCTTACAGATTTGTACCTTTTATAATGCCTATTACTTCTGCCTTTCCTCATCCACCCAAAACCTTTAAGAAACCAATATTAAAGCCTTTCCTCTCTGGAAAAGAGGTTGAATATTTGAAAATAGTCATGCCGGCTTTATGCCAGCAGTGAGTTTAGGGATGGTATGTCAGCTCTTCCCTTCACATTTCTCTGGCTATTTTTGAAAACCGATGCCAGACCAGATGATTTAGAAGAGCTCTAAACCCGTATTCATGTATTTTTCTCCCAGGAGATTCTCTTTTTTTATTCATGGATTCAAACAAGAGGGTGTTTTTCTGTATCTAGGTTGGGATCAGAAAAGTATTTGCTGAGGTTCTCCCTTCTCACAAAGTAGCCAAAGTTCAGGAGCTCCAAACTTCTGGAAGAAAAGTTGCCATGGTTGGAGATGGGGTCAATGACTCACCAGCGCTGGCCCAGGCTGATGTTGGCATTGCTATCGGAACAGGCACAGATGTCGCCATTGAAGCAGCAGATGTTGTGCTGATTCATGTGAGCTTACAAAATGAAAAAGGGTGATGGGGAGGTAGGGGAGATTCCTAGGACTTTCTGAGAAATTGGAACAACCCCTCCCCTTTTTTTTGGTACAGAATAATTTGCTTGATGTGGTTGCAAGTATCCATCTATCCAGGAAGACAATGAAGAGAATCCGAATAAACCTAATCCTGGCCTTAATATACAACCTCATTGGCATACCCATAGCAGCAGGTAAATTATTTGTACTATGATTCTCAAGCAGATGGGCTGGTGGAAGGTAAGTAAGAGATTCGTTACTTGTTTAAGCAGTATTGCTTTTCCTGTTATTAAGAGTTGCCTTATAATGTTATGTCCATAATTAATTATTTGAAAGAAAAAAAAGGAGACGGAAAAATGTAAGAGAAGGAAACTCACATCTCAAGACCCTCCTGATTTTGTTGAGTGCTTAAGAAGGAAAATGCACTGTGGTGAAAAAGCTTTTGGCTTAATTAATAATATACTCTTCAGCAGCCTTCTAGTGTTTGATTCTGACCGGCTCAAGGTTGACTCAGCCTTCCATCCTTCTGAGGTTGGTAAAATGAAAACCCAGATTCTTGGAGGGCAATATGCTGACTCTGTAAACCGCTTAGAGAGGGTTGTAAAGCACTGTGAAGCGGTATATAAGTTTAAGTGCTATTGCTAATGCTAAGCAATTGGATTTTAATGTCAAAAATATTCTAGTTTACATAACTTTGACTCATCTTGTTTGACGATGCCAACTAGGACTTTATGAAAGTGGAAGTCCAATGCCTCTGGAAGACAATCAATTGGCTGATGTAAAGTCCCTCTGATAATTGCATGTCAGTTGTGAGCTCCAGTTGTACTGAACTGATGTTATTCTGAGCATGAAAAATAGAAAGCAAACAACAAATTTGTAGAAGAAATACACAAAACATAATTCCATTTTGCAGTAAAACTCCTCAGCTTTGAGCAGACAGGTGATAAGAAAATGATTTAAGACTAAATTCTGCATTCTTAGAGATGCCTACATATAACTTTATTTAAGCAACATTCTAAATTGTGTCTATTTTTTGTGTCAGGAGTATTTATGCCTTTAGGACTTGTGCTACAGCCATGGATGGGGTCAGCTGCAATGGCTGCATCTTCAGTATCCGTATTACTCTCTTCCCTGCAGCTAAAATGGTAAGTTGAGATGTGTTTGAATATTAGTAGCTCGGGTTGGTAGTTGGGCTGTTGGTTTGATCTTCGAGCTTGGCGATTTGGCTGCACTTCGTCTCCATTTGGGGGGGCATCTTCAGTGTGCTTTGAATTGTGCTCGTCTGTCAGAGCACTGGCCTTTAAATACCTTTTTGTGTGAGGTGGTAAGTCATCTCCCAGTCCTGAATGAATGAGTTCTGCCCAATCACCAAATAAGATTGGGGTATCCTTTTCTAAAAACTGTTAAGTTTAGGCTATTAGTAATAATCAAGGCGGATAATGCCTTTCTTCTACCTCTGTCCAGCATCATGCTGGAACTTTCTAAATAAGTTTGCTTGAAGAGGACTGACAGTTTCTAAACATGAGCCATAGTTGCAGTGGCTAGTCTGGTTCTAAGAATCAAAATACTGAGCAAATGCCTTCAACTGCAGGTACTTTTCAGCTTATAATTACAAATGGAACCAGAGTTTTGATCATGTCGAGGAATCCACTTGACTGGACTAAATTTTGCAACTGTTTTTATAGCAGTTGTTAAGTGAATCCTGCAGGCGTATGTCTATATCAGTTCTCTTGGATGGGTACTTTTTGCTACAAACTAGCAAAAAAATCCCAGGAAATGATTAAAAAAAAACCTTGTGGTCACAGGATTAAGGGACACTGCAATCAGTTTTAAATTTGAGCCAGTTGCCAAGTGCCCGAAATGTGCTCATGTGACCATGGGGTGGGAGTGGGGGGGCAACATTTTATGATAAAGAAGTGTTTTGTGAACTGCAATGCACCCTTCCAAGGCCATCTTAACTCCAAATGGTCATTAAACGACTGGCCATTAAGTTGAGAACTAACTTCACCACTGTTGACATGTTGGTGCAAGACATGATGATATTGGTGATAAGGCAGATTGTGTCTACTCCACCCGCTTGGCTTGATGTTTTTCACAAATTAGGCGCTCAGCAATCCAAAATCAAGACATGGATTAATTAACAAATCAAGAGCTCTTCTGGCTAGCCCAGGGGTAGGCAACTTTGGCTCTTTTATGACTCGTGGACTTTAACTCCCAGAATTCCTGAGCCAGCATGGCTCAGCTTGGAAACCTCTCCCTTTCCCCTCAGTATGGCTGGCTCAGGAATTCTGGGAGTTGAAGTCCATGAGTCATAAAAGAGCCAAGGTTGCCTACCCCTGGGCTAGAGAAACCTAGTCCTTATATCTTCTTCAATTCAACAGTCCCATTTCTAAATAGACTCGTGATTTGCAGATTATAGGTAGTCCTTGATATACAACTACAATTGAGCCCCAAATTTCTGTTGCTAAGTGAGACATTTGTTAAGTGAGTTTTGCCCCATTTTACAACCTTTCTTGCCACACCTTGTTAAGCGAATCACTGCAGTTGTTAGTAACATGGCGGTTAAGTGACTCTGCCTTCCCCATTGACCATGCTTGTCAGAAGGTCGCAAAAAGTGATCAAGTGACCCCTGGGACACTCCAACCGTCCTAAATATGAACCAGTTGTCAGGCATCTGATATTTTGATCACATGACCATGGGGACACTGCAACAGCTGTAAATGTGAAAAACAGTCAGAAGTCACTTTTGTCAGTGCCATTGTAACTTTCCACGGTCACGAAATGAACTGTTGTAACTGAGGACTACCTGTACTAGTATTTGCTAGGCAGCTGCCACATCCAACTCTGTGCTTCTATTGGAAATATATTTGTTTGTATTTATTCTATTTCTATAGTTACAAGAAAACTGTCCTGGAAAAATATGAAGCTGAGGCTCAAGGCTGCATGAAGCCACTGACTCCTTCCCAAATTAGTGTCCATATTGGGATGGATGACCGGAGACAAAAACCTCCCAAATTAGCCACCTGGGACAATATCAGTCAAGTGTCTCTCTGTTCCCTGACTTCAGACATGGCATCAGTTGACTTGGAGGCTGAAGCAGACAAATGGTCATTGCTCACCAACAATCAGGATGAAGACCAATATATTTAAAGGCTATAATCTGATACTGAGCAGCAGGTTTCAAGGATGGGACTAAGAGCAGCTTAAGATTCTGTTTCTGGAGCATCTACAGAGAAGTGCGTTTGGTGTGCACTGGCTGCCTGTTCTCATTTGAATGGAGGAGTGTACTTTCAACTGATCCTGGTGGCTCCTGGATTAGGTTAGGGGCTAATTATAATGTGTGATTCAAACTATAGAGCAGTGCTTGCATTTCAGTACCAAATACTGAATACCACATGTTTAGATCAATATCAGAAAAGCCATATACTCATAAAGGTCAGAATAAGATTGTTGAAATGAATGATCAGGCTGGTTATACTTGAGGGAGGGACATGGAGGAGAAGTAATCATACTCTTTAGGACAGAGGTCCCTAACCCCTGGTCCGTGGACCAACACTGGGCCGCAGCATACCGCGCAAAGAAGTGAAGCCCCATCTGCTGAATGCAGGCAGCACACGAAACCACACCCCCTCTGGTCTGTGGAAAAATCTTTCTCCACAGAACCGGTCCCTGGTGCCCAAAACGTTGGGGGCCTCTGCTTTAGGATATGCAGTATATTCATATTTGCAGTCTGTTTTTACTGCTTTCTCTTAAAGAAGACAAAATAAAAGAGAAGCACAAAACCTTCAGGCTTATTCATATCATGTGCATTTTATAATAGTGGATCAAGCAACGTATGGAAAGTTGTTCCATATATTTTGTTTCCTCTTAATGATGCTGAATCCCATGTTCTGTATCTCCCTCAAGTTCCATAAAAAGGCAAATGTTTCATGTTTCAGAAGGCAACAAAAGTAGAGTATTGTTAGGTGTGGCAGTTCCCTAAACATTCTAATAAGAATTTATATTTATCTTTTTTTAATATTGGAATTAGAGCAGTGCTCCAAATATTGGAAAATAGGCATGGAAGTTTTTTTTTAAAAAAATTATAATTAAACAAATTCTAGTAAATAAATCCATTCTTTTTCCTAAGTGAAATAAATAAACCCATCTTTATATACCTGGTTCAAAAAATAATTATTTACAATCTCTAATTTCTTCTCTAATTTCTTTTATAATTTCATCCAATTTTTCATTGCACTTCATGCGGTTCAGTTATTGTAGATATATAACTGCAGCATCTTACCTTAAAAAATAAATCCACATTTGCCATTTGTTTATGAAATCTGCACACTTTAATTCAAATTACCATCAGAAGTCAGAGAGGGAGGGGCTAAATAAATATTTGTAATGAACCTGGCACTATGGATCAGAAATTTTCATAAAAAAAAATAACTTTATTGTCATTGTATGTGTATACACAGTATACACATACAACGAAATTTACGTGACACCCAAAGACCAGGTCCCACACACATAATCCCCAAACACACTCCCACCCACCACAATTCCCCACCCCTAAAACCACCCAACATCCACCCAACAGACCAAGTAATACTATCCAACAGTTCATTGATGGTGGCCCTTTAATTCACTATTAAATGCAATTATAGCTCTGGGATAAAAACTATTCAGAAAACGTGTGGTCCGAGTTTTAAATGTTCTATATCTTCTGCCAGAAGGCAACAGTCCAAAGAGATTGTAAGCAGGATGGGAAGAGTCTCTGAGAATGTTATGCAACTTCCTCAAACAGCGAGATTCGAAGATGTTGTCCAGGGCTGGTAGCTGGAGTCCGATAATATTCTGGGGGGTGGTGGTGGTTTAATAATTCTCTGTAGAGCTTTTTTATCTGCTACAGAGCTACTCCCATACCATGCAAAAATGCCATATGTCAGGACACTCTCAATGGCGCTGTGATAGTAGGACAGAAGTAGATGCTGAGATAGATTTATCTTCCTGAGCATTCTCAGGAAATACAGCCTCTTCTGTGCCTTCTTCACAAGCATGTTAACATTCATAGTCCATGAGAGGTCCTCCGAGATATAAGTGCCCAGAAATTTAAAACTACCCACCCTCTCCACCTCCTCACCATTTATGTACAATGGTAGATGTGCATCTCTCTTCCTTCTGAAGTCAATTATAAGTTCTTTAGTTTTTGTGGTGTTAAGTGTGAGATTATTTTCATTACACCACAATGTCAGCCCTTGTAGCTTTTATATAATAGTAAATGCTGGGAGTGTTGAAACTTGGAATGTGGAAAGGGACAAGCAGCTGAAATCATTGCTTCACCATGAAAGTCTGTGCTGTATTTAGTCAGCTGGAATTTATCTCAAAATTGCAAAACAAAGTTGCCCAGTGTGTAAGAGCTGGGGATAGTGAATTGTGGAGTTTTATATTCCTGAAATGGAATATTTAAATCCAGTAATTCCATCACCAGTGGTGGTGCTCTTATAGTCTTGGGTACTCTTCTCTCCCGTGATGATTGTCTGTCAAATGGCATTAAAATAGTAATAAAAATACTTTCCTTATTCCAAACATACTCAATCTTACCATCACTATAACGCAATATTAAATGCATATTAATGTATATTAAAACACATTTATTTTAGCTAGAGTGCAAGCAATGAATGCAAACCCCAAAGGTGCTTTTTCAAAAAGCAACTGGACTTTCCTGGGTTTTTTTTTTTTCTTCAGAACTGAAGAAGCTTCTTGGATGAGAAGCAAAACATTTAAAACCAAGAAAGTCCACTTGCCTTTTGAAAAAGTCCACTTGCCTTTGGAACAACCATGACCTGGAAGACTGAGAATCTTCATAAACAAGGAATATGGAGATCGATACATCCATGGATGATTCTCTCCCAGCAGCATTGCAAAAAATAACGAGAGCCCCTTGAAATTGTGACTCTTCTTTGTACTACTGTAGTTCGCCAATTGCTTCACTTCCTCCACTGCATTGTACCTTACTGAAGAAACTTCAAAATTAGCCTGAAAATAACATTTGCATTCCTCTGTGAAATTCTCATTTAAGCTCTGTTCTGGGAATAGCTACTCAAGACAAAGGTACTTGTAGCTACTATACGGCACTTGTGCGCTGCCCAAATTCATTGCCCATGAAGATGTAATGAATCACAAGATCATTCTCAGCCCCCCTGTGTAATGACCTGGACAATCTGCAGGCGAATACTAGGGAAAGAAATGTGTTATATTTGCATCCTCCCTAAGGAGTTTCTCTTGCTTTGAAAACTGAATAAAAATTGAAGGAAGACTCTGAGAAGCATCTGATTTTCTTAGTACGAACGAGGAAACTAACAAAAATAATTGTTGGGATAATAGTTGGTTGCTAAAGCCTTGTTCAAATATGTCTCAGGATTGTAGTCTTCAAATCAAAGCAAATAGGTAATAATAAAGGAAGTGTGCTTCCCCCTGCTGTTTTTTTCTTTAAAAATGTTATAATTTAATGTTGGCTGGGACTTGTTTCCTGGAGGCAGGGATAATAACATTCATTGGTTTCTGTATTGAACAAGAAGTGAGCCAGCAGTGTGCTGCAGCTGCTAAAAAAGCCAACACAGTGCTGGGCTGCATTAACAGAGGGATAGAATCAAGATCACGTGAAGTATTAATACCACTATACAATGCCTTGGTAAGGCCACGCTTGGAATACTGCACCCAGTTTTGGCCACCGCGATGTAAAAAAGATGTTGAGACTCTAGAAAGAGTACAGAGAAGAGCAACAAAGATGATTAGGGGACTGGAGGCTAAAACATACGATGAACAATTGCAGGAATTGGGTATGTGTAGTTTAATGAAAAGAGGGACGAGGGGGGACATGATAGCAGTGTTCCAATATTTCAGGGGCTGACAGAAAGAAGAGGGAGTCAAGCTATTCTCCAAAGCGCCTGAAGGCAGGACAAGAAGCAACGGATGGAAACTGATCAAGGAGAGATACAACCTAGAACTAAGAAGAAACTTCCTGACAGAACACTCAGTGGAACAACCTGCGTCCAGAAGCAGTGAATGCTCTAATAGTGGAAGTTTTTAAGAAGAGACTGGACAGCTATTTGTCCGAAATGATATAGGGTTTCCTGCCTGAGCAAGGGGTTGGACTAGATAACCTCCAATGTCTCTTCCAACTATTATTATTATCGATCATCGCACAGTCAGCCAGATGTTCAGACTGGATTTGGCATTTTGTCTACCTATCGAGTCCTTACCCAGGACCTGGGATAGGCAGATGTGGATGTTTGATGGTATTACAGATATCGTCGTAGGATGGAAGCAGTTCCTAATAAGGCCGCCTTTTACAATTGACTAATAGTGAATTTGTCAATGCCAATTGTGTTCAAGTGGTGCTCCAGTTGTTTTGGGATTGCACCCAAGGAGCCTATGACTATTGGTACTACCCTTGCTTGCTTTTGCCACAGTCTTTCTATTTCTATTTGTAGGTCTTTGTATTTTGTTATCTTCTCCAGTTCTTTCTCTTCTATTCTGCTATCTCCAGGCACTGCCACGTCCACTATCCAGACTTTTTTGTCTTTCTTATCGACAATTGTTAAGTCTGGGGTGTTATGTTGCAGGTGCTTGTCTGTTTGAATTCTGAAGTCCCAGAGCAGTTTAATTTTATCATTTTCTATGACTTTCTCTATTTTATGATCCCACCAGTTTTTGCTTACAGGCAAATGATATTTTTTGCAGATCTTCCAATGCACCATTGTTGCTACTTTGTCATGCCGCTGCTTGTAATCAGTCTGTGCAATCTTCTTGCAACAGCTTACAAGTGGTCCACTGTTTCTTCAGCTTCTTTGCATAGGCGGCACTTACTGTCTGTTGCTGTCTTCTCAATTTTGACTTTGTATGCATTTGTCCTTAAGGCTTGGTCTTGTGCAGCCAGAATTAGTCCCTCGGTCTCTTTCTTCAATTTTCCTGCTCTTAGCCATTGCCAGGTTTTATTATTATCTGCTTTCCCAGCTATTTTTTTCATGTATTGGCCATGTAGTGCTTTGTCTTCCCATGCCTCTATTCTGTTCTTCATTTGGTCTTTCTTGTAGGCCAGTTTGGTCTCTCCAGTAGTTAGTAAGCCTTCCTGATATACTAATTTCAGTGCATCTTCATCATTGTTCTTCAGATATTCTTCCAAAGCCATTTTTTCTTCTTCAACCATCTGATGTACTTGTAGCATTCCACGCCCACCTATTTGCCTTGGTAGATAAAGTCTATCAATGTCACTGCGTGGATGAAGGGCATGATTCATTGTCATTATTTTTCTGGTCTGCCTATCCATTGCTTTTAGTTCTGCTTGAGTCCAGTCCACTATTCCAGCTGTGTACCTAATGACTGGGATTGCCCAGGTGTTGATTGCCTTTATGATATTTCCTCCATTGAGTTTGGATTTTAAGATCTTCTTCACTCTCTTGATGTATTCACCTCTAATCTTTTTCTTGACTTCAGTGTGCTTGATGTTGTCAGCTTGAAGGATACCCAAGTATTTGTAGTACTCTTCCTCATCCAGACTCTTAATGTTATTTTCGTGGGGCATCTTGATTCCTTCAGTTTTCATTATTTTTCCTTGTTTGATAGTAAGTGTGGCACATTTGTCCAAGCCAAACTCCATTACAATATCTTGGCTATATATATATATATAGATAGATAGATAGATAGATAGATAGATAGATAGATAGATAGATATAGATATAGATATATAGTCTCTTCCAACTATTATTATTATTATTATTATGGATCATCGCACAGTCAGCCAGATGTTCAGACTGGATTTGGCATTTTGTCTACCTATCGAGTCCTTACCCAGGACCTGGGATAGGCAGATGTGGATGTTTGATGGTATTACAGATATCGTCGCAGGATGGAAGCAGTTCCTAGTAAGGCCGCCTTTTGCAATTGACTAATAGCAAATTTGTCAATGCCAATGGTGTTCAAGTGGTGCTCCAGTTGTTTTGGGATTGCACCCAAGGAGCCTATGACTATTGGTACTACCCTTGCTTGCTTTTGCCACAGTCTTTGTATTTCTATTTGTAGGTCTTTGTATTTTGTTATCTTCTCCAGTTCTTTCTCTTCTATTCTGCTGTCTCCAGGCACTGCCACGTCCACTATCCAGACTTTTTTGTCTTTCTTATCGACAATTGTTAAGTCTGGGGTGTTATGTTGCAGGTGCTTGTCTGTTTGAATTCTGAAGTCCCAGAGCAGTTTAATTTTATCATTTTCTATGACTTTCTCTATTTTATGATCCCACCAGTTTTTGCTTACAGGCAAATGATATTTTTTGCAGATCTTCCAATGCACCATTGTTGCTACTTTGTCATGCCGCTGCTTGTAATCAGTCTGTGCAATCTTCTTGCAACAGCTTACCAAGTAGTCCACTGTTTCTTCAGCTTCTGTTATTATTATTATTATTATTATTATTATTATTATTATTATTATTATTATTATTATTATTATTATCGATCATCGCACAGTCAGCCAGATGCTCAGACTGGATTTGGTATTTTCTCTACCTATCGAGTCCTTACCCAGGACCTGGGATAGCTTATTATTATTATTATTTTGGATCTCGCACAGTCAGCCAGATGTTCAGACTGGATTTGGCATTTTGTCTACCTATCGAGTCCTTACCCAGGACCTGGGATAGGCAGATGTGGATGTTTGATGGTATTACAGATATCGTCGCAGGATGGAAGCAGTTCCTAGTAAGGCCGCCTTTTGCAATTGACTAATAGCGAATTTGTCAATGCCAATGGTGTTCAAGTGGTGCTCCAGTTGTTTTGGGATTGCACCCAAGGAGCCTATTACTATTGGTACTACCCTTGCTTGCTTTTGCCACAGTCTTTCTATTTCTATTTGTAGGTCTTTGTATTTTGTTATCTTCTCCAGTTCATTATTATTATTATTATTATTATTATATTATTATTATTATTATTATTATTATTCTTATTATCGATCATCAGCCAGATGTTCAGACTGGATTTGGCATTTTGTCTACCTATCGAGTCCTTACCCAGGACCTGGGATAGGCAGATGTGGATGTTTGATGGTATTACAGATATCGTCGCAGGATGGAAGCAGTTCCTAGTAAGGCCGCCTTTTGCAATTGACTAATAGCGAATTTGTCAATGCCAATGGTGTTCAAGTGGTGCTCCAGTTGTTTTGGGATTGCACCCAAGGAGCCTATTACTATTGGTACTACCCTTGCTTGCTTTTGCCACAGTCTTTCTATTTCTATTTGTAGGTCTTTGTATTTTGTTATCTTCTCCAGTTCTTTCTCTTCTATTCTGCTATCTCCAGGCACTGCCACGTCCACTATCCAGACTTTTTTGTCTTTCTTATCGACAATTGTTAAGTCTGGGGTGTTATGTTGCAGGTGCTTGTCTGTTTGAATTCTGAAGTCCCAGAGCAGTTTAATTTTATCATTTTCTATGACTTTCTCTATTTTATGATCCCACCAGTTTTTGCTTACAGGCAAATGATATTTTTTGCAGATCTTCCAATGCACCATTGTTGCTACTTTGTCATGCCGCTGCTTGTAATCAGTTTGTGCAATCTTCTTGCAACAGCTTACCAAGTGGTCCACTGTTTCTTCAGCTTCTTTGCATAGGCGGCACTTACTGTCTGTTGCTGTCTTCTCAATTTTGACTTTGTATGCATTTGTCCTTAAGGCTTGGTCTTGTGCAGCCAGAATTAGTCCCTCGGTCTCTTTCTTCAATTTTCCTGCTCTTAGCCATTGCCAGGTTTTATTATTATCTGCTTTCCCAGCTATTTTTTTCATGTATTGGCCATGTAGTGCTTTGTCTTCCCATGCCTCTATTCTGTTCTTCATTTGGTCTTTCTTGTAGGCCAGTTTGGTCTCTCCAGTAGTTAGTAAGCCTTCCTGATATACTAATTTCAGTGCATCTTCATCATTGTTCTTCAGATATTCTTCCAAAGCCATTTTTTCTTCTTCAACCATCTGATGTACTTGTAGCATTCCACGCCCACCTATTTGCCTTGGTAGATAAAGTCTATCAATGTCACTGCGTGGATGAAGGGCATGATTCATTGTCATTATTTTTCTGGTCTGCCTATCCATTGCTTTTAGTTCTGCTTGAGTCCAGTCCACTATTCCAGCTGTGTACCTAATGACTGGGATTGCCCAGGTGTTGATTGCCTTTATGGTATTTGCTCCATTGAGTTTGGACTTTAAGATCTTCTTCACTCTCTTGATGTATTCACCTCTAATCTTTTTCTTGACTTCAGTGTGCTTGATGTTGTCAGCTTGAAGGATACCCAAGTATTTGTAGTACTCTTCCTCATCCAGACTCTTAATGTTATTTTCGTGGGGCATCTTGATTCCTTCAGTTTTCACTCATTTTTCCTTGTTTGATAGTAAGTGTGGCACATTTGTCCAAGCCAAACTCCATTACAATATCTTGGCTATATATACGGACAGTGTTGAGCAGCGATTCTATTTCAGATGATGTTTTTCCATACAGCTTCAGATCATCCATGTAAAGGAGGTGGGATAGTCTAGCAGATGTTTTTGATGTTTGATAACCATGTCCTGAGTTATTCAGTATTGTTGACAGAGGAAACAGTGCAATAACAAATAGTAATGGTGATAATGAATCTCCTTGAAATATTCCTCTCTTGATATTAACCTCTCCCAGCTTCTCACCATTGATCTGCAACTGTGTCTTCCATTGTGCCATCGATCTTTGCACAAATTTTCTGATGTTTCTACTGACTCCTGTTATTTCTAGGCACTTTATTATCCAATCATGTGGCAGAGAGTCAAATGCCTTTTTGTAGTCAATCCATGCCACATTCAGGTTGGTCTTCCTTCTCTTGCAGTTTTCCAAGATCATTTTGTCTATTAGGAGTTGATCTTTTGTTCCTCTGCTATTGGGGCGGTTTCCTTTCTGCTCAGGTGGAAAGAGATTGTTTTCAACTAGATGCTGTTGTACTGCATCAGCTACCACACCAGTTAGTAATTTGAAAGTTGTTGGTAAGCAGGTAATTGGCCTGTAGTTACCTGGTGTTGCCCCTTTTGCTGGATTTTTCATTATTAGGTAGGTTTTCCCAGTTGTTAGCCACTTTTCAATTTCTCCTCCTTGTAGTATATTGTTGAACTGTTTGGCAATGAGTGGGTGTATAACAGTTAGATGTTTCAACCAAAACCCATGCAGTTCATCTTCACCTGGTGCTGACCAATTTTTGATTTTCTTTGCTCTTTTTTCTACCATTTTTGTTGTTATTACTAGTTCTTTCATTTCAACTTCTGTTTTATTTGCATCCACCTCTTTTAACCAAGCCGCATCCTTGTTGTATTTCTTTGGGTTATCCCATATCTGCTTCCAGAACTGCACTGTTTCTTCCTTGTCAGGTACTGACTGATTCCTTGCAGTTTCTCCATTGATGGATTGGTAGAAACGTTTCTGATTGGATTGAAATTGGAGGTTCTGCCTATAGTTTGCAATTCGAGCTTCATATCTACTGATTTTCCTGGCTATAGCTGTTATTTGTTGCTTTATTATTTCCAGTGCTTCCTTGATCTTCCTTGTTTCTAAGTGGTATTTCTTGATTAGGTATTCTTTGGTCTTCTTGTTCTTCAGCTTCTTTTCTTTCATCTGTTCTAGCTTGCTTGCATGTGATCTTAACTTGCTGATCTTATTTTCTAGTCTAACCTTCCATTTTTGTGGTGCACTGTTTGTTTGTTTTTCTTTTTTGTTGATTTTACATCCCAGGTATTCTGTTATAACTGCAGCTGTGCTGTACATTAATTGGTTTGTTTCTTGCAGTGAATTGGTGCTTATACTTGCTATTGCAGTATTTGCATCTTTTAATGCTTGTGCTAGCTGTTTCTTTGGAACAAGCTTCAATGCAGGCAGCCTTATTCTGTTGTTTTTGTGCTGTTCTAGATGCTCAGTTATTCTTTGTTTCAATTCTTTTATTTCTTTAGTTAGAGGGTTTTGTTCTTCCTGAGGAAGAGGTGCCTGGTTTCCAAATGAGAACAGTTGTATATCTCTGCTGGATTCCTTCACTGCCAACTCCCCCTGGTTTGCCTCTACATTCTGAATTACTTCTTGTAAGGCTTTGATTTCTTTGCCCTGGGTAAACCTTTGCAGTTCGTCCAATTCTGTTTCTGTAAATACTTTATTTCGTGTTATAAATCGGCGTTGATCTGCTAGTCTCTGTTCTGTTATTTCTGATTCTGGATGTTGTTCTTTCCAGAATTGGTGCATTCGTTTTAGATATCCTCGCCTTGTTGGACTTGATCTGTAGTAACAGATCATTATTTCTTTGTTTTCCATCACTGTGTATCTGCGACGGGTAAACACCTTTTCTTCCAGTAGTTCTGCAGCTGCTGGCCCTGGTTGCTCAGCCAACAGTCCTGAGTCCTGTAACCCATTTTTCACCAGATATCCAGGAACTCCAATATCTAGTGCGGACCTTGTTAACCCGGGCGACGTCCGAGCCGGTATGGCATTCTGAAATTTACGTCTCACCATATTTTTTATGGGAGAGACACTCTTTGTCTGACTCCTCTGATGAGACCTGTCCAGTATGGTTGAACCTCTGGCATAGCTCTCATCTTCCTCAGAGTACACAAGCCCCACAACCACGTCAAGGTAGTGCCTCACTGGGGGAGTAGTGCCTCACTGGGGGTGTATTATTATTATTATTATTATTATTATTATTATTATTATTATCTTGGAAGCAGGCAACCTGCAGCTTTCCAGACATTATCTATTAACACTCTCTAGTACAGCTCAGAGTCTGGGAGGCAAGAAGTGAAGTTCCCTATGATCTGACAACTTCTAAAGACTTTGTGGACATTATCCTTTGCAGAATTACAATCTTCTGGTATGAATACTTTGTATGACTACTTCCATAAAAATTCTACAACAATAACTATTCCACAAGAATTGGGACACACCAATGAAAACATTATTGTGGGAAAAAGAACTTATTGTTTTTACAGAACTATGAGAAAACATGCTAGCCTGTGAAGCAAATACATTGTATATATTTTAATCTCATGAGCCTAGCTTGAAGCTTGAGAATTGTATCTAGGAAGGTCTCTGCTACGGTGAAAACCAGTCCTAACCAGAATTTACTGATATGATAGCAACTTTAGAGACAGCCCCTAGGAATTAACAACCATAAAAAGTAATTTGTAAATAAGGGCTGGGGCGATAGAATTAGGGGAGTGGTAGATGTAATCAGAGGCAGAGATAATGTGTTCATTTTAGAAGCTTTGGATAGGTTGTGACGACATGATTACAATATGATTACTAAGCCAATGAAAAAGAGATGGGAGGTAAATTTGAAATGGCAATGGAGAATATAAAAAATGAATATTGAAGATTTGGGGTGTGTCCACTATGTGCTTGCATGCACAAGAAACACCCCCTTTGCAAAGGAGTACAAATATTACCATTGTTCTCTCTTGGAAGTTTTGGCTTGTGATTATTTCAACTAGACAACGAATCCCACAATTATAAAACATTATGTACAGAGCATATTAAAAAAAAACGAACCTATTTTTGTCTGCCATTGGGCCTCACGAGGCCTCCCCCACCCCAAGGCATCCTATACTCCACTTCCTATTCCTTGGGGGTCCCAGCAGGCCTCGGCCTGCTTCCCACTTAGCCATTCAAGGGAGCTAAAGCCAGGCAGCAGATGCTATCAGTGTGTGGGGGGCTATGTGAGCTTGTAGGCCGAGGCCTTCTTCGCATCCAGCTAGCCTTGCATCTGTAGGACTTCACCTGCTCCTCAGTCAGCTCCAGGGCCCAGCAGCACCCAACTGGTCTGTTTTTTGCAGAGAGGTGCTAGCTGTTGTGATGAAACGTGGTGCAAGGCTCAGAGGCTCCTCATGGCAAACTTTATGTTATTCTGCGAGGAAGCATTATTATTGCAAGCCTGTTTTGGGGGGGGGGCTTTTTTTTTTAAAGGAGGCTGGATGGGAAGACAGTGTCAGCCTACAAGTTCTAACAGCTCCCCTTCCCTCTATAAAATATATTGGCACGTTTAGTAGATAACGCTATTTGTTCCTATAGTCCACTTTTTGGAAAGAATAGTAGGTTCTTGAAATGTAGATATGTGATTATTTGTGATCTAACCTGCAACTCGTCTATTTAGATTAATTAGATCATAGCCACACATGTCTCATTAAGCAGATCAATGGGTTGGTTTTGCGAAAATCAGAAATTCTCAACAAAACTCTCATAAACATGTGACTGCAGGATGCTACAAATGGCCATAAATATGGGCCAGTTGCTTAGCTCCTGAAGTGCAATCACATGATGGGGAGGTTGCTGTCCGAATTTCAAATCTAGGTTGTAAGTAGCTTTTGAAGACTCTGTCATAATTTCAAATGGTTGCCAAGCAACTGGTCATAAATCAAAAACTACCTGTGCTTATCTGTTTCTTATAGAATGTGACATCTGGTCAAATCCTTTGACTTAAAACAATTCCTGATGCATTTCTAGTCAAATTATCTTTTAAAAAATATGGTTCACAAAATGTTTAAATTACGGTATTGGCTTTTGTTCCTAATTGTTTGTCTATGTTGATTAACAATATATTATCTTAAACAGCTAGAAAACTTGTGCTTCAAATTGCTCTTCTCTTTAATATGCCAATTTCTTCCCCTCCTTGCAAAAAAAAAAAAAATTATAATCTTGGCAGGTTGTTTGAGGAGACTGAGCAGGGACAAAAGCCTGGTGCTGAATAATATTCTTGGTCATGCCTGAAAGCCACTTTTGATTCTCTTGCTCTACGGCTTGTCAGTTACCAAAAGGTTGTTACTGCTTTCTACAAGGAAAGATAAATTGTCAGAATGACAAATGGTTTTCCTAAGATTTGAGTAAAGCACTCAGGCAGTAAAATGCTGAAGTCCCAGAACTGCAAATAGCTTCAAAAGCTTGGGCCAGCAATTGGATCTCTGGAAAAGTTATCTCTAAATTGCAAGGATTAATATGGCAAAAGAAGGAAATGTTTAAGTAAGGTTATTTGCACTTCATTAAAATTTAACATTAAAGATTAAATGTATTTGAATTTTGTCCTGAGCCTTTTTACTTTTAAAAACGCTGTGAATTGTGCACTTAAAGAAGGGTGAATACCCTTGTTCAAGATTGTGGGACGATATTTTTAGATTGTAACTGAATTTGGGTTATTTGTCAGCTTTATCTTTAATCCTCTAAAAGAAGCATGAAACTGAAATTGAATTCTTGCAATGTGCAAACTGTCCTTAACCGTCTTTTAGACACAGACCATCATACTGATAAAAATCTCGCTAATCTTATTAAACACATTGGCTGTCTTATTGTAAGATCCTTTACTAGTCCAGTAACAGGAAAAGAGGCTGCATGTGTGTTATATACTAATCTTCCTTAGCTGCAATCTTGCTTAAGGAGTTTGGGTTTTTTTGGGTGGTTCTACTCTCAGTTCATTGATTATTTTAAATTCATAGCCAGCTTATGTGTACAAATGAGTTATAATTGTGAGGGGTTATTTTAAGTGTTATCAGTCTTTGCTGTTTATCTTTTATCAGTTAAGTTTGTTGCTTTCATTCAGCTGCTTTTCAGTTGATTTCTATGGATTTGAAATATTTTTTATAGCCATTGTTGTTTGTTGTTGTTAGTTGCGGAGTCGTGTCCAACCCATCGCGACCCCACGGACAACGTTCCTCCAGACCTTCCTGTCTTCTGCCATCTTCTGGAGTCCATTTAAGCTCACTCCTACTGCTTCAGTGACTCCATCCAGCCACCTCATTCTCTGTCATCCCCTTCTTCTATTGTCCTCGATCTTTCCCAGCATTAGGCTCTTCTCCAGTGCATCCTTCCTTCTCATCAGGTGGCCAAAGTATTTGAGTTTCAACTTCAGGATGTGGCCTTCTAAGGAGCAGTCGAGGTTGATCTCTTCTAGGATTGACTGGTTTGAACGCCTTGCAGTCCAAGGGACTCACAGGAGTCTTCTCCAGCACCATAGTTCAAAGGCCTCAATTCTTTGGCGCTCAGCCTTTCTTATGGTCCAACTTTCACAGCCATACATTGCAACTGGGAAAACTATGACCATTATAGCCATTACAGCTAATCAACGAACATTTCAAGACTTTTTTAAAATGCAAGTTTCCCTACTAACTGCAGAATGAGATGTGAAACAATCTTGAAATGTTTTATATTTTAAGATTAATTAATGAACATTATTTGATCTGCTGGGTATACATGTTTCAAATGAGGAGGGTTAAATATAGCCAGTTGGCTATTCAGATAATTGTTTTTAATGTTATTTTTTCATTATTACATATGTGTAGAGATATCTTTCTAAATTTTTTTATTGTAAATTATAGTACTTTTTATTGTAAACCATACTACATATAGACTACATGTGTATAAATGTAATCTATAATATTTCTCTTCGATCTCCATGGCTGCTTTTAATTCATCATTGGCATCGTCAACCGTCCCATTTGGTATTTTCAACAAAAGAAACCCCTGGCTCTTTAGACTGACCAAGAGTGTAGTTTTATTTAAAAAAATCCATCTGGGCACAGCAGAAGCAAAGTCAGTTCTGGGATTTTCCCACAAAAACCCACATAGGTTTTCCCACAAAAACCCTCTCCCCATCTGGGGCACCCACAGTTCATAGTTCACCAATTGAGTTCAGTTCTTTTGCTTTGGGAAAAAAAATATCTGCTCTGGTCAAACATTCTTCATGACTTGGCCTTGGTAGATGATGTTTCTCCAGCAACAGAAGGTTCACTTACATTCCATAGCCTCCTCCCCCCCTTAGGAATTCTCTCTCTCTCTCTCTCTCTCTCACACACACACACACACACACACACACACACACAGTCACTGTTTGGCAAAGCTGCAAGTGAAAGCAGGTGTAGGCAACTATGGAGTTGAGTCAGGTTTCATAGACATGTTCTTTGTATAGGTGTTGGCTAACTAAAACTCCTTTGTGCTTTATAATTTTTCATGAGGATGAGGTAGTCTTATTAATATGCCAATAAGTATCTATCACCTGAGAAATCTTAAGGCTCTACTTGCAGCGATAAACTCATCATACTCACGTCACTATGAATTCATCAGTCACTCCCCAAATATGAGAAACATTGTAAGATTAAACTGACAGCACCCCTTTTCAGAGAGAGAAAGAGAAAAGGCATTTGACACCTCTTGACACTTGCCAAAATTCCATTAAAAATCAACAAGTTTAAAAAAGTATGTTGAGATTTTTACACAGAGTCTGCATGGCCATCTGTCAGGGATGGGCTTAGCAGATTCTTGAACTGGACAGTGGGGTAGGACTAGATGATCTCCACAATCTGTTCCTGCCCTCACATCCTAGTATTATAATCTATCACTTGAACTGTGCACTTTAGAAGCAGCATGGAAAGCAGTGCAACATAAATTATTCAGACTTCTGAGTGGAACAGTATCGCTTTCCTACCTCTCTGTATCAGAGGCTTCAGTGTCTTGATTTCAGTTCCACCAATGTGAGGCAGCCACTTACAGTGGCATACTCATATTCAGTTTTGTATTCAGAGTGCAGTCACAGAATACAGATGTCATACATGGATATTCTCTGTTGGAAATACATATGGCTACAATGTAAAGCAGCATTCCTTAATCTTTCCAGCTTGGCAAACTGGCAAGAGGGGATGGTTTTGTGTGAGCAGCAGGTGTGTGCCTCAGCATATGTAGTAGCTTCATTTACACAAGCGCCAGGTACAAGCATCTGCCGCTTGCACAACTGAACCGCCACATGTATTCTGAGTGGGCCGCGTTGAGTGGGGAAAAAAATGGGGACTGTGTTGTTTAGCGACCCCCGTGAAATGGTCGTTCGACCCCAAATGGGGCCCCGACCCACAGGTTGAGAACCACTGGTGTAAATGAAGTAGCAATGTCTGCTTTCTTTAGCAAAGGAAAAGCAAGGAATGTCAGGCATCAGGCTTTAAATTAGCTGAAGGTAGGACTCTCTATTAGCTTAGCTGAGAGAGATTTAAAGCAGAGTAGAAAGTAAATATTTTAATTCATATTTTTATTTTTTGAAAAATTTGCCCAGTAATGCAAAATGTGAAGTTTCACTATATTAATTTGAGAGTTACAACTGAAAATTAAAAATTACAATTATCAGCATTTTTAAAAAAATATACATCCTTCCAGAGAAGTGACAAGAATGGGACAATTCGTTTCAAAACATACTTAGTAAAGCACAATTTCAGCAGACTCCCCAGAGGAAATTTCAGAAGTGATCCAACTCACCTGGAGGGCCCTTTTAATTACTGCCAACTATAAAACCATCTGAGGTTTTTTGTTTTTTTTGTTTTTAATTGAAACTGGATTATGTACTTACTGGCTGTATCCAGGGCTAGAAAGCTTTGGTTGGCTACTCTGATGATGCAATAAGCTAAATATTCCAGTTGGTTTTGGAAGAGGAAAGACTGGACTTTGCCTAGTTTCTCTCCCCTGCCCACTCCCAAACTCATAGTACCATTTTCTAGAACATAAAGGCAAAAGAGCTGGTTGACCTGAACTTTTGTACTTCATAATGAAAGTGAAAATGAAACAAAAAACAGGAATACTCGGTTTTCCCTTTTGTCTCTTAAGAGCAGTGTTATCAATCTACTATTGCAGGCAATTGCTCACATTTGCAAAGATCCACCGCCCCAGCAGCGTATCAACACAAAACACAAATAATGTTATACACAGAAACTTCCAGATGAGTTCCAAATGGCTCAATGAAACCAGACAAGAAGAGCCTTTAAGGTTAAAAAAAAAAAAATCTGCATTTTGTGAAGTAGATCGTTTGGTGCAAAGTTCTCACCCTGAATTTGGTAGGTTACTTGAAAAAAATGCATCCAGAAATATTAGTTCTTTTGTTTAACAGTCCGTACATGACTTGCTTCATTTTCTGTTACAGAATTAAGAATCTCTTCTTCATTAATACTGTGCTGTGTCATTTTAGCACTGCATCAGGATACTACTGGTGTCATATCCCACAACTGTTCAAAAGGAGACAAAAAAAATAAGGTTATTAAACAATCCAGAATCACTGTAGATTTGGTGGGGTAAGTTACATTCTCACCTTCATAACTTTATCTGTTCCAGATGTCAGCAACCAACCCCGTGTTGCATCAAAGTGTACATGGACAACATTGTGTTTGCTGTAATGGAAAGTGGCTGTAGGAGCACGTCTAAAGAAAGCACATATCAGGACAAAGTGAAAATATAGAAATTGGAAAATCACAATGTCATAGCTAGATGCTAAAAATAAATAAAATCTTAATTGAGATCCCATGGCCTTCAACAAGTTCCTAAACTATGATTTCTCATAGTTCTAGCCATCATAAGCATAATGGATTAGCAATATAAAAATTGCTCATCTGACTCAGACCTAGAAAAAAACCTTCCAAATTGATATTTAATAATAATAATAGTAAAGTTGGAAGGGATCTTGGAGGTCATCTAGTCCAACCCCCTGCTCAGGCAGGAAACCCTATACCATTTCGGACAAATGGCTGTCCAGTCTCTTAAAAACTTCCAGTGTTGGAGCATTTACCACTTCTGGAGGCAGGTTGTTCCACTGGTTAATTGTTCTAACTGTCAGGAAGTTTCTCCTTAGTTCTAGGTTGCTTCTCTCCTTGCTTAGTTTCCACCCGTTGCTTCTTGTCCTGCCCTCATGTGCTTTGGAGAATAGCTTGACTCCCTCTTCTTTGTGGCAGCCCCTGAGATATTGGAACATTGCTATCATGTCCCCCCTCGTCCTTCTCTTCATTAAACTAGACATACCCAATTCCAGCAACCGTTCCTTTATATGATTTAGCCTCCAGTCCCCTAATTATCTTTGTTGCTCTTCTCTGTACTCTTTCTAGAGTCTCAACATCTTTTTTACATTTATTTATTTCATTTATCTCCAGAAATCAGCATAAATTGCCCCAGCAACTGGAAAGGGGATAAGTTACTTACTCCTCATCTGTTATTGTTTCATAACAAGCATCACAGATTCTCACTTCAAATTCAAATCCCATTAGAGGTATGGAAGAGCGCTTTGAACTGCATTTACCACACACTGCTTTTCCACACTTTCGGCAATGATGCTGAAATTTAAAAAGCACATTAAGATTCACCATGAAAGAACTGAAAGAATCTATCCCATCAAATCATGTCAGGGTGGGGTCCTATCAATTTCCCTCTCTGTCCCCAAAGCTCTGCTACTCCACGTTAAAAAAATTAGAAACCACATTAGATGATACTACTACTACTACTACTACTACTACTACTACTACTACTACTACTACTAACAACAACAACAACAACAACAACACAATAATAAATTGACAGGCTCATTCTTTTGCACCAGTAGTATAGTTTTAGTTCCATAAACATGCACATTCCTGAAATGCTTACTATTGGCACACAGGACTTTGTATCAAAAGGAACAGGAGACGATCTTCAATCACTCAAAAAGCAGCATGACACATACCTGTCTAAGGCCTATTTTCTTGCTATCCCACATCTGTTTGAAGTTCCAGAAGAATGGCTGGTCACATTTCTGGCAAGAGTCACTTTCCAACCATTCTGGTGTCTAAGAAAAGAAGGGGTGGGGTGGGGGTGGAAATCCTTAAACTCAGTTGTGTATAGGCCACAAATAGATACCAAGTCTATTCACTTAAGGGGATGTGCTGCTCCACTCTTCACTGGGATTGGCATAGCAAATTATTTTGAAATTCTACATTATATAAATCAACAATTTCTGTATACATTTGCTTACATTGTACACTTTAGATCTAAAGTTGATAGCCATGAGTTCCAAATAATGGATTCTCAATCCAATCTCTGAGGTTTCCCTTAAACTGCCTTCTGTTGTATATTTGGTTTGTCTTGTCTCCATGTTTGTTTTCTGAGGTTTTAATATTTAGAATCATAATGCCAGTTGACCTACTGGGGAACGGCCTACTATTTTCTCTTCAGGAAATTGACTGTAAAAATGTAAAATATCTTCCCTTGTTGCTTATGAATATATGTTCCTTGAGCCAATTTTGTTCTTCCTTCAATAAAATCTTGAGTACAAATTGCAGCAATTTCCTCTATAGAAATACAGTAAAATCTTGATCATTTAAGGGAGGAGATATCTGTTACTCTTAAATGTCTGTTAAATCTAAATATATAACATTCATGTCAATTTACAGCATTTATATTAGCATGTAATCATGAAAATATGCCTAACTTTGTAAACTGCTTCATTTGCATACTTACAAATGTACACAACTGAGGTAAATAGACAAAAATAAAAACTAAGTGAATTATCCAGATGACTTTGAGTACAGTGGAATTAGTCTATTATTATTTTGAGGGGATACACAAACATGAATTTTGTATGTTGTGTTTGACGTTTGGCAAATGAGGCTTGTTAAATTACTGTACGGTATGGATTTTCTCAAATACTAAACTAGCTGCCTGCATTAAAAACCTTAGACTAGCTTCTAAGAGAAACAAACATGTGTATCCAGCACCATATTGAATTATATTCAGTATACGTACACAGTTCCAATGATATGTGTACTTTTGTGTGAGACAGAAAGCACTGGATATATGTCACTCCTAAAAGCAATGGCCCTACAAAGCATCAAAGGCTGGAATGCACAATCCTTCATTCATGGGATACATGGGTTCCCAAACATTCCACCTGTAACTTTCACAAATCGGAGATTGTGTCACCAACATTTGCTGCTAGAACTGCCAAATACAGGAGATGTTAAGAGCAGGAATCTTTTCCACTATTATCCTTAAACTTCCCAGCCTTGCAAAACAGCCCCCAAACAGTTTGGAAACTAATTTTGGCTGCATTTAATAAAGTTTTGCAAATAGGAATGAAATAGGAGGTCTTCCAGCAACATTTTTAGTTTGATCTTCCAAATTAAGCCCTTGGACTAGATCACGGGTAGGCAACCTTGGCTCTTTTATGACTCGTGGACGTCAACTCCCAGAATTCCTGAGCCAGCATAGCTGAAGTCCACGAGTCATAAAAGAGCCAAGGTTGCCTACCCCTGATCTAGTCCAAGGCAACTGAAGAGCATCAGGCTGAGAGGAGACACAGACAAGCTCCCAACAGGAAAACACAATGTTATTATACTGAGTTTTCAGGCAGTCACCTTTGGCTTAAATGGCTTTTTGATGCATCTTTTGAAGATTACGTAAGTGATAACTTCCCTGATCAGAGAAAGAGGAAGAACTGACTGGATACCTCTTGCCTCTCAACATCCATATTCCAGACAACGATCCTGCCATCCGCCCCACAAGAGATGAGTTGCCGAGTGTGATGGGAATAAGAGAGGGACTGAACTTTATCACTACAGAGCACGTAGAGTAAAATAAAAACAACATTAGGAACCATTTATAAATAGGATCAGTAACTGGAACCTGCCAACTTTCCTCCATCTCTCTTGTCTGTCACACATACAAAATTTGATTTCTCCCTCCACATCCTGCCTTAATCCATAGCAAAATTGAGAGCAATATCATATGTTGTGGCATTTATTTGGGAGAGTGTTACAATCTCAGCATACTGCTCCATAACCTGCTCATTTCTCTAACAAATAATGATCGCTATGTTTCTTTGAGACAGGAAAGACAGATGTCAAGATTTTGTGTGTGTGTTTTAACAGAACCCCAAGATTCAACAATTAGAACCAGGTGCAAAGTCACAACACTTTGAGAGAAATTCCAATTTTGAAATTTAGACCTTAAAAATTAAATTAGTCAAACAATTTTGACTGCTCCACTCCAGACATCTGTATGTAGATGCCAATCTTTCTTCTGCCTCAACCTTTTCCCACGTTAGTACGCTCATAGACATATATTTCAGTTTATACTTTAATACTTTAATAATCTTAAATAACTGAACGAATCAGTTGTTATACATTCATTTTAAAAATCAGCCATAATCTGAAGATAGTATGACTACAAGTGATGTCTATTTCCACTAATAAAAGATAATGGAATTATGTCAGTGAAATGCCCGGCTTAACTTTCAAAAATAAATGCATGTGTCATATTTGCATGTCAGCTTTCCTCCAATTCTCTGAAAATATTATATTTTCATGCTCAACATTTTTTTTCAGGTAACGGGCCCTATCGAGGGACTTCATTCAGTGTTTTTGGATGTCAACAATAATTAATGTCCAAAATGTAATGAAATCTCTCATAGAAATCTGAAATTTTGTGGCACCTCAGGCACTGTAGCACTCAGAATTTAAACAAACCCAAGTGGCATTTGGTTTACTTTGGTGCTAACGTGAAATAAGATTATTTCATTTTCACTTGCTAGAAATGTTATTTGGGCATATTGTTTCAAGAGGTATTCTGAATTTCATTCATTCTGGAAAAATTCAGTTTAACCACAGTTCCGAATGAGATACTTCTCTCTAAGCGTATGTGAACAAAACAAATATATTTTAGGACCGGGATAATAACAGCAAGACTACAGAAAGAAGCGTCTGGTGCCCAGTTTGTACCTGTGTCCTTGGAGTTCAATAGCTGTTCCTTTTCTTCCTCCAATGTCCCACATAATGATAGAATGATCAGAACTGCCTGAAAATAGGACACGTTGAACAGGGTCCCAACACAGGGCACTGATTCCACCTGAAAAGAAGACAGGGGGGAAAAAAGAAGGGAAGGATGGAGATTTGTATTAGCCACATATGAAGACATTATTATTGAGTAACTAAAGATCTACCATTTTCTATAAGACATTAGAACCTGGGCAGACAATACAGACAACCACACTAGTAGAGAGTTGGACCAAGGCAGGAAAAGCCCAAGGAAACTGATTCAATAACTTGAGCTGGTATTCCTTGCAGCTCAGCCTACCTTCCTCTCATTAGTCCCACTAATCAACTGATTTTAAAAAAATGCCGTGGGTTTCAGTTTCCATTCTGGGCAGTTACCATTAGCATGAGGAAAAATATTCAGAGCTCTGGCTGCTGGATGTGGATATTTGCATTCCCTAGCCTGCTAAGGAATACCTGAAGAGACGCATGCCTTCTGTCAAACAGAATGGCCCAGCCACTGCTACACTCCTATGCTTTCCCCTGAAATTTCAATTTCTTGCAGAGAGGTCAAAAACAGAAATTTTCCACTGAGTAGCTACTGCCTTTGAGACCATGCACTCCAGGTAGCATCTGTTCACCTAATATGGGCTAGAGAGGGTGTGCTGGGAGGTCCCATTGGCTAGCAGGTGGGTGGAAGGAGAGTCCAGAAATGAGCCTTTTCTCTAATGGACCCTTCTGGGGTAATAGGTGATGTTGTTCATTGTCCTTTTTTCCTTTGACACTCTATTTCTGTCCCATAAAAGGAAGATGAGTCCTGGAGAGATAAATAGCTTTTAGGAGTCTGACTCAATCAATTCCAGAGATCATTGGAAATTTGGTTCTATGGCTGCAGATTAACCCCTTCTGCATTAAGCCTCAACCATTGTCTTTCCCAGCCTCTGCTTCTTCTTTCCCACAACAGATGCCTACAGGCATTCAGCTTCTTCCAGTCTTCCCAAAATTTGTTCCTTATTCAGAATATCTGGTTGTGAGGCAAAGTCTGAAGAAAGCCCTCCAGCACTATGAGAAAAACCATATCAACTAATGCAACAAAAGATATTTCTGGGGCCGAAAATGATAAGATATTCGAAGTAGCCACAACATGTAGGCCACTCAAGTTAAAACTTGAAAGATTTTTCATAGAACTTTGAACCTCAGGTTTAATCCATCCATCCATTCACCTACCCAGCCGCCTGCCCATCCATGTCTGTCTGTCTGTCTGTCTGCCTGTCTGTCTGTCTGTCTGTCTGTCTGTCTATCTATCTATCTATCTATCTATCTATCTATCTATCTATCTATCTATCTATCTATCTATCATCTACCTATCTCTCTCATCAATTATCTACCTATCTAATTTAGGTACTGCCCATCTCACTCTCAGAATGATTCTTTCTTGTAGAGTGTTTTACATCCATTTATGTTGATCACAGAAAAGCCAGAGTGATTCAAAATCATACCTGTATGTCCTCTGAAAGTTGTTATGAGGCTGCTATTTTCTTGTTCTAGTTTAAGGATGGTCACTTGCCCAGAATGATCACCAATAAAAACATTCCGAGTCTCCACATCAAATCTGGAACGAAGGGGTTCAGGAAGCTGACAATACTAGAAGTGTCTCTCCCCACTTTTCAATGCTTGCATGGGCTGAACCTTTATCCCCCACAGTCATCCCCAAACAAACCACCATTTACTTTCAGGGCTGCTAGCAAGAGGCAGCACCTCAACTGGAAAACACCCAGTATCTTCCCTCTCAGTATAGTAGAAGATAACAACACAAATGTTGCTTTTATCCTGTTATCTCTGCAAGCTAAGAACTGCTCCTCAAGGGGACAGAAAAGGTCTCTCAGTTCAGAGGAGAAGAACTGTGCTCTGGATTTACCTTTTTCTGATATTAGGTTGACTAAAGTCCATTTTTCATTTACAACTGTTGCAGCATCAATATGGTCAAAATTGGGACACTAGACACTGATGGTTGCAGTGTTTCAGGGGCCATGTGATCACTTTTAGCGACCTTCTGACCAGCAAAGTTGATGGGGGAGCCAGATTCACTTAACAACCGTGTTATTCTTAACGACTGCAGTGATTCACTTAACAACCGTGACAAGAAAGGTTGTAAAATGAGGCAAAACTCACTTAACAACTGTCTTACTTAGCAACAGAAATTTTGCGCATAGCCGTGATTGTAAATTGAGGACTACCTGTACTTTCATTGCCCGCAAACCCATTTGTTAAGCAAGTCAGACTCAAATCCATTTCCTTGTGAAATCCAAGAGCAACAATGATTCTTCTCACTGTCCTCAGCAAACAGTTCTTTGACATGGCTGGTGCTCCCTCTGCAGAGGTTAGTTTGGTAGAACTTCATCTGCTATAGAGATGGGAGTTATGCTCTCACTTTCCTCTCTTTCAGGATGAATAATGGGAAAAGCCACCTTGATACAGTATAGTATAGATAAAATCCAACCACACCTTCCAAGGCATGACCCAAATACACTAGTACAGTGGTTCTCAACCTTTTTAAATGCTGCGACCCCCAACCGGTCGTAAGTTGAAGACTACTCAACCGGTCGTAGTCGAGGACTACTCAACTAGTGCAGCTTCGTTTGCAGAATGGGACTTTTGGTGGGCTCAGCAGGGCAGAGACAGCCTGGACAATTCCTATTGGCTTTTGAAAGCCAATAGAATTAGACTCTATTCAAGAGAGTCTATTCTATTGGCTTTCAAAAGCCAATAGAATAAAAGGGAGTAGCACAGCTAAGGAAAAGGGGAAAAAAATGGCGGACTGCGTTGTTTGGCGACCCCCGTGAAATGGTCGTTCGATCCCAAATGGGGTCCCGACCCACAGGCTGAGAACCACTGCACTAGTACATCAAGCTGGGAAATATTTAGGTTTTGTTTCACTTATTCAAACCCACCCTTGCCGTGCTCTGCAAACAGAGGATACATTTTCAATCAGAAACTGTTGCATTTCTAGTTCCTAAAATATTCAGTATTTCAAAATACCGCAGAGGAACCAATGCAAGATATTTATGGGCTGTTAAGTCAGCATTATTAAACAGCTACAGTGCATCAGAAAGATAAAATCAGCTTATAATTTCCATGCATAAAAGCATATTTACACATTCTATGCTTGCTTTGTTATGAAATGGCAGGCTCGAAACTCCTTAAAATTATACATAATGCCACTATTCTTGGAAAGGATACTGTAACCCACAAGCGCCTGCACTAATCCGGTAACTGCCAAGTCGTTGACCACTTTCAGAGCAATGCCAAGTAAAGTATTTATCCTGCCCAATACTTAGGAGCCACTCCATTTCCAAAACAAAAAGGACCATCAGCACTTTGCTCTGGTGAGCTGGAAGAGGAAGAATACGATGGTTAATGTGGTACATGAGAGCTTTTCTATCCCAAAAATATATTACTTTCAAATTACATTTGTGTTAGTTAAAGTTTATTGTGGTTCCATTTCTGCTATTGTTACATATTTCTTCAAGTTGCCCAAATGACCTCAAAGGAATGCAAATATTATGGAGTTGCAGCCCAAATGACCTCAAAGGAATGCAAATATTATGGAGTTGTGTTATATGCCTAGAACAGCAGGAAAGAAGTGATGTGAATGGAGGAATGGTGTCGAAAAGCAACATGATGGGCCTTGAAAACAAACCACCACTAAATGGAGCTGCTCCGACAACAGGAAACAGAGATTTAATTTAAAGAGCAGTGAGGGACAACATGAGTTAATCTTGGTCTCAGTTCTAATAGTGGAACTTTCATTCTGTATATTAGCTTGCTTCAAAATGTATTGAGATATAACTTCCCAATTCCTTACCAGCACAGCAAAAAGATTAACCTAAATTTCTAGGAATTTTAAGCACCTAACACCTCTGGTTAACAGTGATCTACACTAATGATAGCACGGATGCATCTGCTGTCATTCCTAAATGTTTTAATTTTTTGTTCTTCTGTTCAATCATGTCTAATTCTTGGGGACTGTCTGAACAAGTCCCTGCAGTTTTCTTGGCAAGATTTTTCTAAAGTGGTTTGCCATTGCTTTCTTCCTAGCGCTGAGAGAAACTGACTAGCTAAAGGCCAGTCAACTGGCCTTGTGCCTAAGGTGGAACTAGAACTCACCCTCTCCCAGTGTCTAGCCTGATGCCTTAACCATTACAATTAATTGGCTCTCATGTCTTTAATAAAGAACTCCAAGTTTCTTGATATAAGCGCTCAGGCGCCTAAACCGCAACATGGGTGGTAAATAAATTTGATAGATCAGATAGATAGATAGATAGATAGATAGATAGATAGATAGATAGATAGATAGATAGATAGAAATAAGTAACTTTCAATGTGGAAACATGTCATTTTATTCTGGCTTAATCACATGGAGATAAATTCTCATTTATACTTTTCCAAAGCTGAGAAGCAAGTGTACAGTTTTAATTTAAACTTATTTGTTTGTTTGCTTATAAAACTTATAGGCCACCCATCTTACCTCAAGGTAAATCTGGGCGGCTTTCATTTTGTTAACTGATTATTACAAGTGGCATCCAATTAATGAATCCAAACAATGAATTACCCTTGTGTCTCATCGCCTCTGCATAATAAGCAAATATTGGGTTTTATATGAATTGCTCTCTCTCTCCCTTTGTCCCATTATTTCCAGGCACAAAAAACAGTTTTGAGACAAGGAAACTTAGAAAGTGTTGTATTCTGGAATTGGTGTAAGTAATATAAGTGACAACACTTGGAACCAAGCACAGTATATTAAATTGATTTCTTCTAATAGCAATTCATTCATGTTATTGACTGAGACTAAAGGCTGAAATGTATATGATGTTGAGATGTGAAAAAACACCCAATCATCCAAACGTGTTGAGCTGCGAAGAAAGAATGCAGACTCTCCCCTTCATTTGACTGCAAGTTGTTTTAAAGTCATATAGAGGTTTTACTTGCCATTCCAGATAAATGCAAAAAGTTGAAGATCTGGTAGTGCTATGTTGAATTTAACATAGATTCTTGAATTTTTTTTTGAAAAGGTGGTATGTTTTAAACTTTTATCACAACAGTAACAAACGTATGTCATAATTCAGAGCCTCGGAACTTAATAATGGAGATGAACGGAATGCAATTATGTTTGCAGGTAGCAGCTTTGAGAAAAAAATTAAAAACCACCCTAAAATATGCATTATGCCAGAAAACAGCCAGAACTATTTAAAAAGCCAGTCTACAATATTGATTGCTTTTGTAGGCTGTAGAATAAGGACAAATAAATCTGGAGGGTTTTTTTTCCTCTTAAAATACCAACTGCATCTCTTACCCTGGTAACTTTTAACTGCTGTCATCTTGTTGTAATCTTCTGATAAAATAAATTCCTGGAAAATAACAGAGTAGCCACTTTAGAATGTATTAAACATCTAGTTTGCAATGTAACATTTCTTGTTAAAATCCAAGAATTTATCATTTTGTGTCAATCGTTTTGGATCGTATCCTTTTAGATTCTGGTGAAAAAGGCTTGTTCTTCACCTCTGATTCATTGGCTGTCTGAGAACCCTGAAGGCATCTCGGCTCAGAATGCAACAATATGATCCTTTCAACCATAACCTCCCCACCCCCACCAATTCAGGTAAATACAGTTTGGAAATTCTGGTTTTCTTACATAGTATCTACATGGCAAAGTTCTTCTTCTTAAAAAGCAAGCAAAATCTAGAGATATTTTTAAGAGGTGTGTGGTAAACATAAGGGGGTTTGGCCTAGATTCTCCAAATGTGTTGGAACTACCATTCCCAGAATGCTGATAGCAAATGCTAGGACGTCAAATATGTCCAGAGAGCACCAAATTTGAGGTGACTTACTCATAGAGGGGCTTCACATTTATTTATTTATATTCCACTTTTAATATTTAGCCCCAATTTTGGTGGGACTAGAATTCACAAGTCTCCTGGTGCCTAGCTTTAGCCACTAGACCAAATGAGCATTAGGATGGAATGTGATTTGCTATATTTGCCTTAGTATGTTATGGAAACCCACCCACTTGTGATTTATTTGATAAGCTATATTTAAAAGAAACTGATGCTTACTGCAGCCTCAAGGAAATGATACAGCTTTCTGTCTAATATATCTTACACAAGAGGACTGGCAGATGGTAGAGATATCTTATACCCAATTATCTCTACTAGTGGTGGATAATCAGCCGTTGTTAATCTATTATCTTATCCATTCAGACTGGAGAAGCCTTTCCTGTGACATACTGATAAAAGTATTTCATAGGCACAATTGATGATGATTCATTTAAATCAGATTCTCCATAGTTACTCAGTAATAGGACTTTTGCTAAAAAAAGGAGATGGAAAGTTGTATGATGGGAAGTTGAAACTAGTCGAGGTAAATATTTTTTTAAAAAGCTTAGAGGAAAAAACAAAGAACTAGTAGGCAACGACAGGATAGTGATTAAGCTGCTACCATTGCTAGAAATCACTCCAATTTTTTAGAAGTACAGAAATACCTCGGTATTTGATTGCTTCAAAACTGGTTGAATGTGGTACTTGATGCATTTTGATGTGAAAATGTTGTCCCGGTACTTTCAGTGGCTGTAAAAGGAAGAGGGGACCAGCTGCAGAGGTCAGACAGGAAGAGAGCCCTGCTGGGAAGGTCACTGACATACAGAAAAAGGGCAAGAAACTTTTTCCGGCCAAAACAAAGGGTAATGTGGTTTGTTTGGCACTTGTAGTTTTTAGTACCCATTGTGCCTCCCAGAACCAATTAAGGTAAAGTACCAAGGGACCACTGTAAACAAAGAAAGGGGTGGTGTTTACAGTTATGTAAACTTTATTCATCATCACAGAGTGACCAGAAAGAAGATAAATATAAAGGAAGATAGCGTGCAGCAATAGAAGAAATTTAGCAAAATTAAAAACCCATGGCTTTTACTTAAGAGAATGTTAATGATGCAATATAATACAAGCTCAGAGAGCACCAAAGACCCTGCCACAAATGCAATAACAGAAATCAATTGTTGAAAAAATTCTGAGGATGCATAAAAGGTTCCCTGAAAAATAAGTTGGAGCAAGCTCGGTGAGGAGAAAAATGGACTCTGAAAATGTCCCTGTTGCTTCCCACACTGCCAAACCATCTACAAATATGAGCATATTTGATCAACAGGAAACAGAAAAGAAACTCTCGCAGCACATTTGCAAATGGAAAGCAGGCAGCCTTCCACAGATTTGCTTAATAAAATGGGGAATAAGGAAGAAAAAGAATATTGCACAATGTTCTTGTCACAGAATTTAAGTTTATGCAAGAGCCTGGAAAAAAACAGCACCGACATGAAATGAACTCAGCTGTTGCCTCAGGATCCAGTCAACATTCCTTTGTAGTCTTATGTGCTGCCATTTCTCCACATGGGCAAATAACTACTGATATCCAGCCCATTTGATCTTCTTTCTATTTGGAGAAATTACTACGTATACACACACACACACACACACACACACACACAAATTTTCATCAAAGTTTAGTCATCAAGGCTTCTTTAAAAATAGAACTACCTCTTGTCTTCTTTCTTTCTCCTAGCTTCTTTAATCTTTTACTTTTATTTATAGGATGAATAGTTATTTTAGAATAATTTCTTCTAATTATTATTCAACTTTTTCTATTTTGATCTGTTGTATTGAGATCCTGTAATATTGTTTTCTCCTGATTCAGTCTGCCCATTACCTTATCAAAAGTATTTGGTTACTGTGAGCATGGCTTACAAGTAGTCATCGACTTACCACCATTTGTTTAGCGACCGTTCGAACCTACAATGGCACTAAAAAAGTGACTGTATTTGTACTTACAACAGTGGCTGCATCCCCGGGTCATGTGATCAAAATTTGGGCTCTTGGCAAGCAGCATGCATCAACAATAGTTGCAGTGTCCTGGGGTCATGTGATCACCATTTGTGACTTTCCCAGGCAGCAAAGTCAATGGGGGAATCCAGATTCAATTAACAACTGCATGATTCACTTAACAACGGTGGCAACAAAAGTTGTAAAATCGGGTATAACAATCATCTTGCTTAGCAATGGAAATTCTGGCCCCCAATTGTGTTCGTAAATTGAAGATTATCTATATACTCTCCATATGCTATTTGGGTTATGATGTTAATAATAGTTTTGTTTACTTCTAATTGCTTAGTCATCAACTGTGTAATACTAATTGCCCGGGTCTTTAGTCATTTTCCTAAAACAAAAAGCTTCTCAGCCATTGTCCAGCTTTCTGGCACTTCATCTGTTTTCTGTCCAAGTTGTACATAAAAGCCTCAAAGCAGCTGACTCAACTGCAACGCCCAACAAGCCACGGCCAAAGTGAGGGATCTGAAGAGTTATACTTGGCGTCTAATTTCCCCATCCTAATTCACTAGCCAACTAGTCCACTCCAAGAAAGGAGCAAATAAAATGAAGCGAGAACATGGCCTTGTTTCAATTTAGCTGAAGAACGAGTTGACTTTTGGGCTTGTCTTTTCTTATACTATTTACATTGCAATGAAAAAGCATAAGAACTTGTAACTTTAAAAAAGATAATAATCTGACAGTTGATTTTGCTTGGTTTTTTCCTCCTCACCCTCAGAGCTATGTTTTGTAACCTGATAATTTTTTCTTTAAAAAAACACACCTGTATCATAGCAATCAGCCTGAAATTCTTCACATAATTGTATAAATCTAATTTGCTGTAAAGAGGTTTACTTCTGACATACATAGGATTGCACCTTTAATACAATTTTACCACAATGAGTTAAGGGAAGAATGTTTCAGAAGCATGAATTGAAAGGATCAGGCATAGAGATGTTTGGCTGCCAACTGAGTGGAACATATGAAAGTTATTTTTTTTGTATTATTTTTAACTTTCTTTTTAAAGGATGCTGCTTTTACATTTTGCAGCAGTTTTGTCTCCAATTTAATGGCCCCGTTAACAGCATTGCTACCCATTCATTTTTAATTATGCATGGTTCTGTCTGATTGCTCTAAAGTTTCAATGCATGAAAAGGAGAAGCAGAAACCCTATTAATAATTTAATTAATTTAATTCACGTTTGGCTAATGGCTTCATTCCTTCCCCAATGATAGCTGTATCTCACCAAGACCTTACATTTAAATCACCAATATTAACATTACACAAGTATCGGGTAACATTCCAGAGTCTGAGAACATGATCATAACTGCCAAAGATGCAGAATACACAGCAGGGCCAAATCCAAGCACCCTTGTTTGTCTTTTCTCAAAAAAAATGTATTCAGGTAGTAATCTATGTAGCAATCTATTCAACATATGTCTGCCTCACCTCAGTACTACTTACATTTAAGAGAGAGGAATTATGGCCTTCTTGATCCACTACAATTCCCAGTATCCCTTACCATCATCTGGCTCAGCTGGGAGTTGAAGTCCAGCAGTTCTCAAAACTTGAAAGCCTTTTACAGGCTTATTTGTCTATAACAAAACAGTAAACCAGAAACCTTTGCATGCAACTCATGTGGTCTAGTGTGGAGCTATAATCCTTACTCAAAACCATATTTCAATTGAGTTTTGCAACTCCAGGAATTCAATTCTTAACCAGAAGTCTTGATTATATGTACTTACTGAGACTGTACCATTGTCAAGACCAACAGATACTCTTCTTGTTTCCGGGTTAACACACATGCAGGAACAAGGGGCTATAAAAAAAAAAAAGTAATACGTTATGACACTGAACTCCCTTATTTCATTGCTTAAGAATAGATAGTCCCTCTTGCTCATTTAGTGGGCGGTAGGGAAGAAACAGGCAAACAATCTATTATGGGCTACCTGTTACTTTTAAGTAGATTTAAAACATTCACCAACAACGATTTTATATGCAGGGTCTTTATTCATCCCTGAGATCCATACCAAAAAACTAAACATCTGGGACAGGAATAAGCTGTGTGAGACGAGCAATATTTGGGTTCTGTGGACTGGCTGAAAAGGAGTGTTTTGTTCATAAAATGCATTAATCTAATTACCTGACCATCATATGATTCCTGAAGGACTTGATAGGTGGACAAAATGCCAAATCCTGTTTAAAATCTGGCTGACTGTAAAAATCTGGCTGACAATGTGAGCAACCGTCATGATTTATTAAACTGTAAGCCACCTGACTCTCAGAGACTCTAGGCCAGGGGTCCCCAACCCCCGGTCTGTGGACCGGTACAGGGCTGCAGCATGCCAGCAACCGGTCTGCACAAACAAGCAAAGTCCCATCTGTGGGATGTAGGCAGCACACAAAACCATGCACTCTCTGGTCCATGGAAAAACCTTTCTCCATGCAACCGGTCCCTGGTGCCCAAAAGGTTGGGGATCTCTGCTTTAGGAAGCTCACAATAGAAGAAAATGCAATCTAATCAATAAAACATAAAATGCAATAATGATTGGCCAACCTTTTTAGTGCTGTTGCTAGGAAACTTTCCATGTAGTCTCCAGAAGTCAGGTTTGACTCAAAGGAAACTTCTGAATGTTTTAAATTCTAATTAAATGTTGACATTTTATCCTACACAAAAAGGCCCTAAAGGGAGCAGGATAATCAATACTTTACAGAATACGCTGAGCCCACCCCAAACACAGATATGCCAGGGAATATTTGGGGAGAGGGTTCAGAGCTTAAAAGGATAAAATGAGTTTCATATGCCAGGTTTAGGTTACTTGTTTTGTCCCCAAAAGGAAAAAAAAAAAGATTTTCAAATCGCCTCCCCCCACCATACACACTCACTCTGAGACAGGATATAGAGATAGTCCTCACTTAACAACCACAAATGGAGCAGCAATTCTGTTGCTAAGCAATGCAGTCATTAAGCAAAACATTACGTGACCATGTCTGACTTCTTCCGCAACTCCCCAACTCCCGTTGTAGTCATTAAGGTCACTTTATGGGATCACAATTTGCAATTTTACTGCCAGCTTCTCCACTGACTGCTTGTTAGAAGTTGGCAGTAAAGCACACAAATGGTAATCTCACAACTGCAGGACATTTTCCTGGCTGGAAATACCCGCCAACTGTGAAGTGCCTGAATTTCAATTACTGGACCACAAGTGCAACAACCAGTGATACAGTTACTTTTTAGCACCACTGTAATTCCAGATGGTCATTAAGCAGACAATCGTTAAGTAAGGACTATCTGAATTGGTAGGCTGCACTTTCCATACTAATGCTTAGATATGCTTCATGCCATACAAGCAGGAAATTTCCATTTCACATTTGCATTATTATACCGGTACAATAAACCCTATAATTGCAAGAACCTACCAGCTTATCCAGCAAGACTCAGTACAGTGCTGTCAAAGGGGTTGTGTTGTATGGCAAACAACATAAAAAATAATCTGGTACAGAAAATGCCATAATACTCTCATTATTTCATTTTCTGTCTAAGGGAGGTTTGTAAAATATTAGCCACCATATGAAAAAATTAGAATCAGTAAACAATAAAAAAAGAAATACACCATTTTCTCCCTGTGGATTCTTATAGAACTAAAACTGTGTTCTTAATTCTTGGAAATGTCTAAATTGAGCAGTCCATCATCTCCAGATTTATCTTAATGCTCCTACACAATTTAATGACAGAAAATTGCTTAGAAATAGAAGACAGCTGTTTTGTGTTAACATCCAAGAAAAAATCACCCACACATTGTAAGACACGACAATTGACCCCCTCTGAGGATGAATGCAGGAAATCTACAGTAAGTTATATTATATTCAAAGTTAATTTATCTTTAAAGTATATGTGAGCTGGAACTGATTTTTGTTGTTCTAGTTAAATGAATCTGTTTCTTGATGAGTTTTCCCACATTACACTGTACAATTGTTGTAAACTATGGTTAGAAATTATGCAAAATATCAGGCTTGAGCAACAAGCCAGTAGGATAATTTATTTTGCAACCAATGGATTAATACTCCAAAAAAGTGGACCTTGCACTAGTGGGAAACATTAGGAAGAAAAAATTGACCAGAAATTATGCATTGACAAAAACTTCTATTTCTAAGCAATTTTCTATCATTAAATTATGTAGGAGTATTAAGATAAATGATGGACTGGCACTGCTCAATTTAGACATTTCCCAGAATGAGGAACAGAGTTATTTAAATCATACATGCTGTATCATCAAATAGTTTTATAGCTATTGTTCACAAAGTTCTAATAAAAAAAACAAATGCACATGTATACTATTTTGGTTTTATTCCTTCAAAATATTTCCTACCAACATTTCAATGTTATGATATTCCTACAGTGGTGTACACTACAATAGCAAAACATTTCAATAACAAATCCAACAATGAATTATAAATTACGTTTTAAAATGTAAATATCAGCCTTTGGCATCTAGAGTTAATCATTTCAGAAGCCATCTATCGTTGCCCCCTCAAAGCGATTATTTTATTCCATTTGAAATCCTAATGTTCAGTCCTGTTCCAATAGTCATTAGACGGAAAGATGAATAGGATCTAGAATACATGAGTGAAGCTATCTACAACTAACGGCAACGGCAATTGAGACTGGAATTTCTGTTGTCAAGGGATGCAGATACAAAGCACAACTGCACTGCTTAGTAAAGGCAATTCCTGCAGTCCCAGTTGCCAGAATTAACCAAATCCCATGGTCATTAGTAAAGAGTGCAAAAGAGGTGTGATGAGGGCTGAGGAGAGTGCATAAGGGTTCAAGGAGAGTGTGTGGGAGGGGAGTACGGATTGAGGAAACTGTGCCAGGATATTTGAATGCCTAGGGCAGGGGTAGGCAATCTTGGCTCTTTTATGACTCGTGGACTTCAACTCCCAGAATTCCTGAGCCAGCATAGCTCAGCTTGGAAACCTCTCTCTTTCCCTTCAGCGTGGCTGGCTCAGGAATTCTGGGAGTTGAAGTCCACAAGTCATTAAAGAGCCAAGGTTGCCTACCCCTGACCTAGGGCGATGCAAATGCAGAGGAACTGGGGACAGCTTCTCTGCTGGGGACAGAAGCTGGGGACAGCTTCTCTGCTGGCTTCCCCAATGACTTTCTGGGAAAGCTGGCAAATAAGATTGCAAACAGTGATCACATGATCATGGGGCGCTACAACTGGTTGTAAATGTGAACCAGCTGCCAAGTGCCCAGATCTCGACTGTGTGACTGCGGAGATCCGGGATGGCCAGAACTCCGAAGACCAGTTGTAACCACCATTTTTTTCAGTGCCATCATAACTTTGAACAGTTGATGAACAGATACAGAACTGTATCTATTATTTGCAGATGGAGTTGTTGGCTATGTGTGTACTATATCTTCATTTCTGGCAGGGAAAGGATTATCTTCATATAAAACTGCAAAGCAGGACGGGATACAGACCACAAACAAGCTAAGTCTGAACATGTGGGCTGAAAAAAACTAATTTTGGGGCAGAACAAGGAATAATGCTCCATTCTGAAGGATCATCAGAACCCAATCTGACCCAATTACAGCTGCTGATTGGCAAATAAATATATCTGGCTCTATACATCCCTGATTAGCCAGTCAGAATGTACCAGTGATGTCATACATTTTGGAATAAGCTTTCAAAAAGCTGAAAATCCTCATTGCAGGTGCCAGTCCATTTAATCTTTAAAGTGATGTTACAGCAGACATCTCCTTCTTAACCAGTGCTTATAATTAAAAACACTATTAATCTGCAGTGAGAAACTGAAGGCAGCTTAATTTAAGTTCTAAAAAAACCCCATAACTTTAGAAATAAAGATTGTCTCAAAACTGAGCCCCATCCACAGGGTAATATAGACCTCTCCACCTTGAAATATGTTTAGTAGCCCTTGGTTACCAAAGTGTTGTCCACCCTGGGATTTGAGTAATAAAGTCTGGATGAAAAGAGAAAATATAGCAGATGTTATGGTTCATAAAAAGTTTAGGAAGAATTTTCATTTTGTATAAACAACACTTTTGACTAACCTATTATCTTGCTGCTGGCTTAGCATTCATGGAAATTGTTTACCCCCATGTTAGCTTAGCAGCATCAAAATGTTTTATGCATCCTGAGTTGCCAAATAGCTGACAAGGGTAAAGAAGTGTGTAATACTTTAACTAAGGTGACCAACTTTTTTACAATGAAAAGGACACAAATAAATTGAAGAAAAAAATATCGTAAATAAAAGAAACATTTTATTCGTTGCAACAATATAGAATACACTATAATATGATAAATGCATAATAAAAAACATTTGTAACAATAACATTTTATATTAATTATGCTTACATGCCTATTAATTATTATTTAAATGAGTACTTTTCCATTGAATTAATATTTTTGTCAATTATCATCTTCTAACAATATATTGGAAATATCTGAACAAGAAATATCCTTCATACTGAATTTTATGGCAAGTGCTGCAGCTAGAGTATCAACATTCAGTCTTGATTTCTCACTTTTCCAAACATCATTAACAATTGAAAAAACCCTTTCAACTGCTGCATTAGTTCCAGGACAGCACAACGTAAATTGAACAAGAATAAATAAATTTTCAGATGGAATATGTTCATTTTTGAAATGGCTGAATACTTCCACCCATCTTTTATCAATTTCAACGTGTTTATTTTCCCATTGTATTAATTTTTCAGAATTTAAAAATACATTCAGTCTTGTAATTTCTTCAAAGAGACAATTGTCGTCTATTTTAATGTCCGGCATTTCTTTAGATAAAAACTCAACACAAGATTCAATATCTGTCCAATATACTTGTGATGAAGTCAAAAAACACCATTGAAACTGTTATTTCCTGTGATGTTTGTTTCAGACCATTCTTCGATATATTGAAAATATGTTTGGTAAAAATTCTGCTCTTTGATAAACTTTTCCGATATGCCTGGATTTGATTCCTCTAAGTCTGACAATTTTCTTTTTATAACTAAAGGAAGAAATTTTTCTTCAAATCAAGTTTTATATTGAAGGATAAAGTCATTCAAAATAAGACTAACTTCTGTAGCTGAAATGTGTTCACTTTCAATCTTTTGAATCATTTTGTGAAAAATAGATGTTTGATTATGTACAAAATACATTAATATCTCAGATATTTCATTATTGAAAAACGATTCCAGGATTTTAGGACATTTGTCTAAACTTAAAAAATATGAATGGAGAGGATCAAATAATTGTAAAACACGCTCTATAGCAGGTGTTAGAGTAAGCCATCTAACGTTTGAATATCCTAAAAGTTTTTTGTATTGAACATTCACTTCTTCACAAAATTGTTTTAAAGTAGCCACACAAACGGTAAAACAACTAAAATACAAATAAATTGTAGTTATTATTACTTCTACATCAATTGGCATGGCACATGACGCCGTGTTGACTGCATTTGATAAAATATGTGCATTACAACCTATTCCTAGTATTTTCTTTTGGAGTAAATCTTGTAATTTTACATACACATTATTCACCCCTTTGTGTCTTCACCCACCAGAATTTGTGTTTGTATTATCAGCTGTTAGTGCAACAACTTTGGATTTCAAATTATTTTCATTTATTACTCTGTATAGATGGTTTGACAAAATTTCAGCAGTTTCGTCCTCAATGGATTCTAAATTTAAAATTTTTATTTGAATGCCCTTGGTAACATTAAAATATCTTATTAGTATTGGATACAATTTAGTTTCATTATGATTGGATGCATCAGATAAAACCGTTACAAATGCTGCAGTTTCCAAGTCTTCTGTAAGTATTTTGTCACAGTAATTTTTAAATACTGATTTAATAATAGCCTCGCATTTTGTCTTGGCGCATGAACATTTTTCAATAATTTAGTTGTACAATCCATACTACGAAAACTTTGATTGTGAATTATGGTATGGTATGGAATGCAAATGTTCCCTCCATTGCAGCTAACTATTTTTTCATCTTTAGAATACTTTGAAGTTTTAAAAAAACTTGTTATTTTACAACTGGAAGCAGATGCATCTGATGATTGCTTATCTTTCTTGGTGGTCAAGTGTTTCGTAATAGCTGCTCTGCCCCCAACTGCAATACAAAATTCTCTGCTGCAAATATTGCAGAAAACAATGTTATCCTTCTTTGATGTGATGAATGGAAATTCCTTATTCTATTTATTGTTGAAATGGCATTTCCTCTTTTTTGATTTTTCCATCCCTAAATGGAAGTTAGTCTCTTCCAGGTATCTTCGGGACTAACTAGGACAGTAATTCTCAACCTTTTTAATGCCGTGACCCCAACCGGTCGTAAGTTGAGGACTACCCAACTGGCCGTAAGTCGAGGACTACCCAACCGATCGTAAGTCGAGGACTTTCCCTGCCCGGGAGCGCCACGCATGTGTGGTGCCGCCCCTTTGCCAGCCGAGGCGTAGCTGGCAAGCGACGGCGCAGGGCGACCACCGGCTGGGCCACCAGCTGGCCCAGCCCAAGGGAGGTAAGGCACCCGCCGGGCCCCAAGCACGCCAGCAACCCTCCCTGCGCCCACCGGCCTCCTACCTCTGGCCCTCTTTTACTTACATTTTTAGTAGTTGCTCAGCAGGGAGGGGTGGAAGCTTTCAGACAGCTCGCCTTCGCTGCAGACAACTTGTAGCACCATTTGCAGACTGGGGCTTTTGGCGGGCTCAGCAGGGCAGAGATAGCCTGGACAATTCCTATTGGCTTTTGAAAGCCAATAGAATTAGACTCTATTCAAGAGAGTCTATTCTATTGGCTTTCAAAAGCCAATAGAATAAAAGGGAGTAGCACAGCTAAGGAAAAGGGGAAAAAAATGGCGGACTGCATTGTTTGGTGACCCCCGTGAAATGGTCGTTCGACCCCAAATGGGGTCGCCACCCACAGGTTGAGAACCGCTGAACTAGGAGATGGTGTAGTTGGGTAGCAGGGAGGTGTGCAAAGTTCCTGCCAATTCGCCTTCGCTGTAGACAACTTGCATGTGCAAAGTTTGCCAGCCGGGTGTTTTGGCGCGCTCACCAGCAATTCCTATTGGCTTTCGAAAGCCAATAGGGGGAGCAGCACAGCTGATGCAAAAGTTGAAAAAAAAAACATCAAAAAAAGATGCCAGAACGCCGTTCTGAGTGTTCTATGAGAAAAAAAAAGCCCTGCAGATTAGTCTTCAAATATCAAAAAGGAGGACATGTAGGAGGACAGAACTTAAAAAAGGAGGACTGTCCTCCCTAAAGGAGGACGGTTGGTCACCTTACTTTAACTGATCAAACAATATTTCTGTCATAATTTTTGGAGTCATAAAAACTTGTAAATAAATTACCACAAACTATGAATAGATTATATGTATGTAGGCAAAATAAAAAAAAGTAGTGAAGTTAGTGGAAAACAAAAAATGGAATTTAATCACCAGTCTTCGCATTACCAACATAATGTGGTAAAGAGCTGGTTTCTCTTTCCCACACAAAACCAAATCTGTTTTCTTCCATATGATGGAAACATTTTTACTTTAAAAACTGGAATTTATATTTTTTTTAAAAGAGAGAATTAACCCACCTTTTTTCCCTTTCTTCTTCCAAACAAATACAGGTAGTTCTTGACTTACAACAATTCATTTAATGACTGTTCAAAGTTACAACAGCACTGAAAAGAAGTAACTTATGACCTTTTTTCACACTTACGACCACTGCAGCATCTCCAAAAGTCATGTCATCAAAATTCAGACACTTGGCAAAACCGGCTCATATTTACGACGGTTGCAGTGTCCCGGGGTCATGTGATCCCCTTTTGTGACCTTCTGACAAGCAAAGTCAATGGGGAAGCCAGATTCACTTAACAACCGGGTTACTAACTTAACAATTACCATTACTCACTTTAACAAATGTTGCAAGAAAGGTCATAAAATGGGACAAAATTCACCTAACAAATGTCTCACTTAACAATGGAAATTTTGGGCTCAATCGTGGTCATAAGTCAAGGACTACCTGTCCTAAATGGGAAAAGAACTAGTACAATCTAACTCTGCTTAGGAACTAAATACGACGAGACGTTACGTCTTCAAGCTCTCTACTCTTCTATGTAGCAGTGCAATTTCGGAAGGCGGAGTCGGAGATGAGCCACATTTTTTCTTTCTCCTTCCATTTTATTCCTTCCAACATAAGGAAATGTTGGAAAGAAACTCTGTAAAGAAGGCCAGGAATCTGACTGCCTGTCTGTCAGCAAAATAACTTTCCAGAAACCGAACAGCGTGGGACCAAATTTGCTGTGGGAGGAGGAGCTGGCAAATGAAAATTGAGAAAAATATCCAGAAATAATCCTCCCCCTGCTTCAGCATCTAAAAGGATGCTCCATGCTGTGCTCTCTTCCTGGTCACCTGACCCAGAACACAGGATACGCAGCCTGCCCTATGCTTCCCAAGGCACACAAAAATAAACAACACAACCTAAGAGGAGAGTTGAAGCACACACCTGCAGAAGACAATTCCCACGCCTCCTTGAGCTCCACCTGATGAAGAGTCTGGAAAGACTGTCTGAACCCACCACGCCTTTTACTTTTCTCTGCTGATATGTTCTTGAAACTCAAGGGTTTGTAATATTTTGGAAATTTTTACATTCATCTAATAAAGATCTTGCCTTTATGAATGTTGATTTGTTTTCCTTCCTCGAGTCCAATATGCCTAGTCTTTTTGTTGACAATGTTTCAAGAAAAACCCACATTTTTTTCCAACAAAAGCAAAGTCAGCTACAATAGTTGGGTTATTTACCATCAAATATTTTGCTGGATAGGGCAGGTGGGTGGTTTAAATGTTTAAGACATTAAACAGACAGTTTCCAAAACAAATATACACAGTGATGTGAGAATGTCAGATTCTCCAGAGGCTCCTAGCACAACAGTGTAAAAAAGTGAGAGATGCAAATATAGAGAACAAAGATTAGATTGTAGAAGAACATGTGCCATGTCGTCAGCTTTTCAGAATTAAATCTATAACTGTCCATCAGCTATAGTCCTGGTCAGAAACTATGGCTTCACGAAACAGACATGAGAGTTGTATATGTTTCATTATTGTTAATAGGTTTTAAAAGAAGCATACATAATTTAGGCTGCCTTATTACAATTATATTTTTAGCAGTGTCAAAAACATCTTATATTTTATGCAGGATGGCACCCACCTGTCTTTGTTACAAATCCTGTCAGTTTTCTAACAGGCAAATATGGATTGGGATGACACCTCCAGACAAGATTCCCAGACCAAGAAAGCAAATCTCAATTGAGGGTCTCCTCCCCACCCACCCCCCAAAAATTATATTAACCTACAGTGAGAAACAGTCTGGTATAATGGTTAAACCTGGGTTAGTTTAACCCAGGGGTAGGCAACCTTGGCTCTTTTATGACTTGTGGACTTCAACTTCCAGAATTCCTGAGCCAGCCATGCTGGCTCAGGAATTCTGGGAGTTGAAGTCCACAAGTCATAAAAGAGCCAAGGTTGCCTACCCTTGGGTTAAACTAAAGCACCAAGCTAGAAACTGGGAGATTATGAGTTGTAGTCCCACATTAGGCACAAAGCCAGCTCAGTGAAATTTCTCTTAGCCCTAGGAAGAAGAGAATGACAAGCGATTCTGAAAAACCTTGCAGAGATGTGGAATGAAATGCACAGTCTACCTTTAGCTGGACAAAAAGGATATTGGATAAAATTCAGAAAGAGCTTGTAGATCAGAAGCGAGAGCAAGAGGGAAGGAATGTTGTGGCTTCCAAAACGCCACCTACTTACACCACAAGAACATGCAGGGACTGATCACGAACCTGGTATATTTTAACTCTTAGGCCTGAAAGTTGTCAACCACAAGTGCGACAGAAAACAAAACTTTTCAGATTCTTGAATCCAAATCAAAACAGCCCGAGGGGAAACAAAACAGACCTCAAAGCATAACAGAAGAACAAGAGGTGTAGAACTAACCACACAAAGCCAGGAGAGGAAACAAGGCATCCAGAAAATCAGAGCACCAAACTCAGAGCTAGAAGTGATTCCTAGAGTTATTTGTGACTACTAGACTCTATGACAGGGTTACCTGAAGGTGGCACAGTTATCATTTCATAATGAAAGATTAGATCAGGGTCAAGCAAATTAATAAGCTCATGTTTGCCAACACGTGAATTGTTTCTAAGGCCAGGAGTTCTCACAATCTGTTCTAATGCTTTGCATCTTTTTCTGACAGCTGCTGAGATGCAGTACAAACCTAGACGTGAATACAGGCAAGATATAAATCCAATGAACATTTCGGGGTAATTTCTTAGCTACAAGTCACAGCTATGAATGTTTTAGATCAAGTTGATCTGTTTTTTGTCTCGAGAAATTAAAATTATCAAAGATATCAAGCAATACATACATATTAACTAAGGTGGCCAACCGTCCTCCTTTAGGGGGGATAGTCCTCCTTTTGTAAGTTCTGTCCTCCCTCAAAAAGTGTCCTCCTTCATGTCCTCCTTTTCGATATTTGAAGACTAATCTGCAGGGCTTTTTTTCCCCCTCATAGAACGCTCAGAACGGTGTTCCGGCACCTTTTTTTGATGGTTTTTTTTTTCAACTTTTACATGAGCTGTGCTACTCCCACTATTGGCTTTTGAAAGCCAATAGGAATTGCTGCTCAGCGTGCCAAAACACCCGGCTGGCAAACTTTGCAGATGCAAGTAGTCTGTATTATTGTTGCAATAAATGTTTCTTTTATTTACGATATTTTTTCTTCAATTTATTTGTGTCCTCCTTTTCATTGTAAAAAAGTTGGTCACCTTAATATTAACATACTTTTTAGCTATGCACTGTTTGATTATTTCCATGTCAGATTAATTAAACTGATAGCCATCTCCAAATCAGAAATATTTCACCCTTGTTACAACTTTTTGGATTTCTAATATTTTCAAGGTATTGGATGTCTATTTAGACTGTCCGTATTTCCAGTTTTAAACAAGAAAAAGAACAGGAATCAATTTTTCAGCTAAATCTAAATATACTCAGAGCTATTTATGCAACTTTCCCCACATGCTATATTCCTCATTTATACAAATCAATATTGCCTATAAAGCCACATGACTGAATTTATAAACTGTTTTCATTCAGTCTGTTGGCTTCATGCCTTACTTACCTATACAAATCAACCATGCTCCTTTCCCAGAAAGCTCTAATAAGAAATGTCTCTTTTTGTTACAAGTTTAAACTGGTTCCATCTTTTGCAGAAGCCTGTTAGCATCTACATCTGCACCACTATGTTTGAGAGCCACGTTTCATGTTTTTGAGGTACCATTAAGGCCAGCTAGTCTGTCGTACAATTTAACAGAACCACCACTTATTAGTTTATTCTCCTATTAATATTTTCTTTAGAATATTTTTAGAATGTCAGAAAAGAACAAATTGAAAATCTTGTGTTACTGAAAATCCAAATGTTAAGCCCTGTTTAACCATGAATTCCTAACATTTAAGTGCAAAACAAGGCAGAGAGAAAAAATAAAGAGGAAAATAATATTTTACATCACAAAATACTTACATGGCATTGTATGGTAGATGCTTGGCCAGTATTGACCATTATCTCTCTTCATCCAGACCCGAACCGTTCTGCAAAGGAAAAGGATAGGACATTTTCAAATATTTCTCAATAATGAAAAATGTCTCAGAAAGTAAATTGAAAAGTTCTAACTATGAGAAGTTAATTATCAAGATTTCTGAAGGAATGAAATGAGAATTGGTCACCTTGTACCTTCTACAGATAGCCCTCGACTTACCACTACAATTGAGCCTACAATTTATGTTGCTAAGTGAGAAATTTGTTAAGTGAGTTTTGCTCCATTTTGTGACTTTTCTTGCCACATTTGTTAAGTGAATCACTGCAGTTGTTAACTTAGTAACATGGTTGTTAAATGAATCTAGTTTCCCCATTGACTTTGCTTGTCAGAAGGTTGCAAAAGGTGATCACATGACCCCGGGACACTGCAACCATCATAAATGTGAGTCAGTTGTCAAGCATTTGAATATAAATCACATGACCATGGGGATGCTGCAACGGTCATAAGTGTGAAAAATAGTTGTTAAGTCACTTTTTTTGATGTGGCTATAACTTCAAACAGTCACTAGGCGAACTTTTGTAAGTGAAGGATTACCTGTACTAAAGCAGAAACTGCAGCCATGACTTAGACCAGTGATGGCGAACCTTTTAGAGACCCTGGCCCTGGCCCTGCCCCACCCCCTGCCCCACCCCCGCTCCACTCCCTGCCCCGCCCCCGCTCCGCCCCACTCTGCCTGCCCGCAGGGCTATTCACAGCCCCGAGGGCCCGCCGCAGATCGCCCAGGCAGCCCAGCAGCACCATAGTAGCCATGCCCTCTGCCCGTGCCCCGCAGCATCAACTGTGCATGTTGGGGCATGAGGGCAGAGTCTTGTCTACGCTGCCTGGCTTCCATGTCCTTGGCTGCGCTGCTCCGCAAAGGCCACGCTCGGGGGTGACTCTCCTCCAGGGGAGCTGCTGGTGAGGAGGGGGTCATGGGCAGAGGCAAGTCTGGGGCAACGGCACGTGTGCCCACAGAGAGGACTCCGAGTGCTGCCTCTAGAACCCATGCCATAGGTTCGTCACCACTGACTTAGATCTAGCACTCAGTTGAAGTAGAGAATAATATTGATCCTGCATTCCTTCCCTCATTTTATTTTTTGAACTAATGAAGTTTTTCCAGTTTATCATACATTCAGTTATTTTTAGTCAGCCAATAAAAACAAACACACCCTAATTTTAATGCTGCATAAATGCAGAAGGCTTTTATTCCTATAAGCGATAAGAGTTGAAAGAAAAGATTTTATCAGAATATGAAGAACAGAGGAAGCATTAAAAAAAAGTCACTTGGCAAGCACAGGGAATACGTCTGCTCATAATACTACTGATAATGCTATTTGTGTCAATATTATGTACTTTCAAGCTAAAGCTTGTGCATTGTCAATCTTCAAAATGTTGTAAAATAACCTATTTTACAAAGGTCTCATTTGCCCACCCCACATACACATGCAGACCTGACCCTGACATCACAAAAGCCCATAAATAATGTTTTCCAGATCCCAATAACTGGATTTCAGAAAGCACACGTGGCTTACTTGGTTTTGGCTTGGTATAACTAAATGTATCACAATTGAAATGAAATTGTAACGTTCATTCCTGTAGCATTTATGATTACATTTCCCCTCTAGAGACCTGTGGCATCTTTTAGAATCATGCAAAAGTAATTTTGAGGTCAGGCACTTCAGAGACGGTTGTATGGTACAATGAAGGCATAATAAACCACTACTGGTGAAATGGCCTAAATAAACCATCACAGGAAGCAGTGTTATTAATTTTTGGATCCTAGCAACCTAGGGGCTGCTATCTGGATATTTGCGTAATTATTAAATCAATTTTCTTTGCCTTTTCAGAGGCAAAGATCTAATATTTCATTAAAATTTAGCAAACACTAATAATAAAGAACCCTTAATGCATACAAAATTCTTTCAAAGCAATTTACATGAATAACTTTGGGCTACCAATATCTGGCCATCTCTAGAATAGTCAGTATTAGTAGCCATTTCTTGTGTCATGGGTGGCCATATAAATTTGATAGATTGGGTGGGGTGGGGAATAGAATGGAAAAAAAAGTTACAATAGTGATAAACTGTTGTTTGACTACCACTTTCCAAAATCTGTCTCTGCAGGCCTTTTATTCTTATCCTCCTTGTTTTCCTCCACCGTTACCTTTCTTCTTTTGCATATCTACCAACTGCAAGCCATTGGGGAAAAATATACTTTAAGAATTATATTTAATGTTCAGAATTAGCTTCTTTCCTCTATCTATGGTTGAATAAAACAAACAAGCAGCTACTGGCTTCAGGGGGAGAAAAACAAATCAGGGGACTACAAACCAGAAAAACCAGCTTGGGGAAAATGCATATTATTCTCAGGGAGAACCTTTACTTAATGCCTGAGTACACAAATCTCCAAAAACACATCTACTGTATGTAAAATTGTTCTGAAGGAATGAGCTAGAGTAAAAAAAAATGATGCAGAAAGACAACAGCCTATGTATGTTTCTTATCTACATACTGACTTTTGAATGTTAATCAGCACATTTTCCAGTAATTGCCATCTTTAATTTATTGGGTCTATTGCAGTTTTCTCCAAATTTATGCCCATAGCTGTATGGGAAAGTAACTCCCAAATTCCCAGCCTGCTGAAAGTAATAGGTCAGTGGTCTCCACCCTTTGCGGCTTGGCGGCCTGGCTGGGGGGGAGGGGAGAGGGGAACTGGGCTGTGAGTAGCAAGCCAGCGCATGCGCATACAGCTTGACTTGTGTGAGTGGCAGGCTGGTGCACGCACATATGTAGTTTGACTTGCATGAGTTGAGCTGTGTGCATGGCCCAGTTCTGAATAGGCCACAATCCGAGAGTGGGCCATGGCTCAGGGGTTGGGGACCCATGCAATAGGTTGTCCCTAGCATTATCATATGCCAGAGTCTTTTAATTTTATTTATGTACGTATTACAGTTATTTATGTATTACTTTCAGGATTACATATCTATTAAGCAATATCACTGAGCATTAATAACATTTCAATAAATAATATTTGAAAAAACAAAACAACATCTGGAATCCTTTAGCTAGGAAAGCCAGCAGCTGTATGGAGCAAAAAATGGTCCAAGAACTGTAGATTATTGTTAGTTTTATGTACTCTTCAGCCCAGAATTTACTTGGAGATACATGATAATCCCCCAGCTGAAATTATAAACCAGAAATTTAATAAATTAAAAAAGTAACCTTTGTAGCATTAGCCCTCAGATGTGAGTTAATTAAATGTACTGAGTACAACAAATACGGGATATTAGTTCTTTTCAAGTCAGCACATCTTTTCTTTTCCACTCTCATTGCCCCATTTTCCTATTTCAGTAAATGCTCCAACTTTTCACTATCAGATTAAGCCTTCACTTCAGGAAAACGGTAAATTTGTCTTCTATCTGATCTTTTGGTCTCATGTTTGCGTTTCCTTTTCAAAATACCCTGTTGTTGCTTTATTAGTTTACTGGACTGGTATGTCTTTTTAACCCCATGATTTTTGCATTCTTTCAAAAACTATGCGTTCTTTCAAAAACAGTGTTGAAAGCACTGTAATAAAATACAAAATTAAAAGTCTGCAATTAGTACTTAATTTAAACTTAATCAACATATAATAATTCAATTTTGTTAAGTTGGTGGTTCACAAGTTAATATAAAGCCATAGTGCAAACACCCAAAAATTGGGAAACTGATAATAGTGAAGCTGCATCAACAATTTCAAACAACAATCTAAGTAAGGATAGGTAGGGAAAAACTTTCTGGGGTTTTTCCATTCAAAAAGAATGGCCAGGTTGTTAATTGATGAACTAACTAACAAGCAATTGTGGCATTTTTTTCTAGCAAATTACTGGTGTATAAAATTCTTTGTTAAAAGTTTTGTATTTTATTGCTCTGCTTATTTATTTATTTGCCAAGGGCTATGTCAGTGGATACATACCTTCTTCTACAATTAAGCAATTTGTACCTCACTGCAATTGTGGGTAGGCCCCTTCCCTTTTCACATATCTGCTCAAGTGTAGGATGGGAAGAGTACATGAATACTGACAAGCTGGAACAAACAGGAAATGAGCAAATGGGGGCATTGCCCCTTCTTGAAAGGAAACAAGGAACTGACACAGAAAAAACGAATCAACGAACACCTAGAGACAAACAAAGTCTCTACTAAAAGCCAACATGGGTTTGTCAAAAACAGATCATGCCAGACAAATCTTATTGCATTCTTTGACCAAGTGACAAAATTAGTGGATCAGAGGAATGCTGTGGACATAATTTACTTGGACTTCAGTAAGGCATTTGATAAAGTAGATCACAACCTACTACTTGACAAGATAGACAAATGTGGGGTAGACAGAACCACCACCAGATGGATCCGTAGCTGGCTGACCGGCCGTACTCAGCGAGTGGTCCTCAATGGAACTGCATCTATATGGAGGGAAGTGTGTAGTGGGGTGCCCCAGGGCTCTGTTCTGGGCCCAGTACTCTTCAACATCTTCATCACCGATTTGGATGAAGGGATAGATGGGGAACTCATCAAATTTGCAGATGACACCAAGCTGGCAGGAATAGCCAACACTCCAGAAGACAGGCTTAAGATACAGAAGGATCTGGACAGACTTGAACACTGGGCACTAACTAACAAAATGAAATTCAATGGTGAAAAAAGCAAGGTTCTACATTTAGGCAAGAAAAACCAAATGCACAAGTACAGCATAGGTGGCACAATGCTCAATAGTAGTAACTGTGAGAGGGACCTCGGAGTCCTAGTAGACAATCACTTAAATATGAGCCAGCAGTGTGCTGCAGCTGCCAAAAAGGCCAACACAGTGCGAGGCTGCATTAACAGAGGGATAGAATCAAGATCATGTGAAGTATTAATACCACTCTTCAATGCCTTGGTAAGGCCACACTTGGAATACTGCATCCAGTTTTGGTCACCACGATGTAAAAAAGATGTTGAGACTCTAGCAAGAGTACAGAGAAGAGCAACAAAGATGATTAGGGGACTGGAGGCTAAAACATATAAGGAACGGTTGCGAGAATTGGGTATGTCTAGTTTAACGAAGAGAAGGACAAGGGGGGACATGATAGCAGTATTCCAATATCTCAGGGGCTGCCATAAAGAAGAGGGAATTAAGCTATTTTCCAAAGCACCTGAAGGCAGGACAAGAAGCAACGGGTGGAAACTAATCAAGGAGATAAGCAACCTAGAACTAAGGAGAAACTTCCTGACAGTGAGAACAATTAATCAGTGGAACAGCTTGCCTCCAGAAGCAGTAAATGCTCCAACACTGGAATTTTTTAAGAAGAGACTGGACAGCCATTTGTCCGAAATGGTGTAGGGTTTCCTGCCCGAGCAGGGGGTTGGACTAGATGACCTCCAAGGTCCCTTCCAACTTTACTACTATTACTATTACTAAATCTAATTGCCTGACAGATACCCCTTTTTCAATGGAAAGATGTTGCCATTGTCAGAAAAAGCTTTGGTTATTATTCTTTTATATGGTATTTGAGGAGACACTTTTTTTCCATTTCTATATTTGCTTCCACTGCAGGCATCTCAAATGATAAAGACGAAGCAGTACAACTTTTTAAAACTCTAAGTTGGTAGCCATTAACATGCTTCATACTCCTTTTCCCTATGTTTCCAGATCTATATAGCAACTTTTCAGAGAAGAAAGACAGAACATCAATTCCTTAATGAAGCAGCCACAATGAAGCTCTCACAGGACACAATACAACATTCTTTCTTTGACACTCCCATCGCCTGATTCTCAGAACTAGTAGACTGAAAAGGTTGTAAAGATTGAAAGTAGGTGATAATGCTCCATGGAGAGCAGGTTTTTGGAATATTGCACTTTATGTATTTCCCCAAGAACTGTATGATACAAAGGAATTGGCAACTTCTAGAGAGGCCTGAAAGATGAACTTATGGATGAAAAATGTCTGATGTATTGACACTGTCCAAAATCAAACATTTCAAAAGTCTAGCAACTCTAGATGTTAGAGAATTTGAGGGGAATTTCCTGGCCTTAGATTTCATAGGATGAAATCATTAGTAAATCTCCAGAAGAGATGGGGAGATCCTAGGGAACAGCCAATAAATGTTTTCTTTTTATCCAGAATTTATGCATTTATTGATTTCTCGGATATATATCCCATGTTTTCCTCAGGAGCTCAAGATAAATTACATAGTGCTTCCTCTTCTTTTTTTTAATCACACAGCAACGCTGTGAAATAGGTTAAACTGAGAAGGTGGTTGATCCAGTCATTCAGTAAGTTTCCATGAGGATGGGCTATAATATACTTCTCTTCTTAAGAAGAAGTACACATACCACAGAATCATGAACCACTTAACTTTTCCTCTATCACAACCTCCAAACTTCTCAATTAAAACTACTTTAAGTAACTTAGCAAAAGAGAAATCAAAGAGATCAATATGTTTTATTTCTGCAGCCCAACCTAGGGACAGTTGCAGAAGTAAATTATCTTCTTTAAGATCAGGCCTAATGGATCCCTGAGAAACACAGATCAAGCCGCTTATTTCAACTTTATTTACAACAGACAGCATTTCAACCATGCCATTTAGAACCTCCCACCCTTGACTATTGTATAATGAGTATCCAAGCAGCAACAGGACTTAGCAAGCCCAAACTTGCATAAATCCAGAGGTAGACAAGGAAAGAATGAACAGTGAAAGATATAATCAAAGGACAGGTCGTAGCATAGGAACACATTCAAATTTAGCAGGCTAAGAACAACACAATAAGTGCCAATAAGTATGCAGCCTGTGCCTTTTTTTCAAAAGTACCCTATAAGAATACAATTCGTTTTACCAGAAAAGCAATCTGTCCCTCCCCTGCTAGTTGGGAGTGTGAGAAGGAGGCAGTGCAGAAGAGGCCATTCTACCACCTTGTGGCCCCAAACATGTATCCTGCTTCCTTCAGCCTTACCCATCAATAGGTCTCCAAAGGATTGTGCCTGAAGAAATGCAGCCATTGAGAAACGGAGATTCCTGTTTTTATGGCTGAAAGCTACAAAGACTATGCAGGTAGTCCTCACTTAATGATCCTAACTAGGATTGCCATCATTAGTTGAGGATTATGCCATTGTAAGATGGGTCTTCAAGCTTCTCCTGCTCTGCTCCACCTCCCTGGCTGGGCCTGGCAAGCTCCCTTCTCCAGACGAAGCTCTGCTGCCTTGTCGTGCTTGCCTTCACTTTAACTCATTTCACCTGCCTATTTCCCCATCATCTCCGACCTTTTGGCCACCCTGCTCTTCACCCACAAATCCTAGCAATGCTGCCCCCAATTGACCTTTGCCATTTTCTTCTGCCACTGCTGGCCAGGAGGAATCCAGACATGAGCAAGGGGGCAGCCCTGGGACATGTGAGGTGAGCATGGCAAGGGGGCAGGAACTTGTTGGGCCCAGCTGAGGAGAAGACAGAGGATGGAGCCAGCAGTTCATATAAAGTGGGGGAATCATGTGATCCTTGCCTAAAGACCACTTTTGATTAGGGATGGAAATTAATCCCTATTAGCATAATTAAGCACTGCTGGCCACCACTTCCATCCAAGGAGATGCCACCCGCACCACTACTGTGTCCTGTGGACTTTCCCCTCACCTGATCCTGGCCAGCAGCAGGAGGAAGAAGAGGGTAAAGGCCAGATGGGGATGGGGGGGCTGCAGGCAGCAGTGGCAGAGTGCAAGGCAGCCAAAAAAGCAGAGCCGGGCGGAGGGGAGGAGACGGATAGGTGGCAGGAATTGAAGCTCCTGCTATGGCTGTAAATATGGGCAGCTTGCTAAGCACCCAAATTTTGATCATGTGCCTGAGGGGGCACTGCAATGGTTATAACTTTGAGGACCGGGCATAACTACCATTTCTTCAGTACTGTCGTATCTTCAAACAGTTACTACACAAACAATTAGCGAGGTACAGGTAAGCAAGGACTATCTATAAATATTATTGCAACTCTCTTTTGAAGCAAAACGTATTGCTACCATCAATGAAGAAAGTAACCCTGTAAAAATTATAGCTAAACCATGCCAAATAATTTCCTTGATAATATTTTGCATCAGCAAAGTGTCAGCTTTTGATTTAAGCTTCAGCTAACTATCTTTAGGGATTACATTCCTTAAATTGTGGATTCCACAACAATATTTTGAATATTCATACGGAAGAGAACGCAGGTATGGATTTTCTCTTATTTATGCCCTGCTTCTCTCAATTGGATCAATAAAGAGGCTGTAAAAGCCGAAATAAGTCTCATGAACACAATTCTCTCCCAGAGAATAATAGTCTGATATCCTGGCTAGACAGACTGATTATTAAAAAAAAAAAAAAAAAAAAGCAATGTAAGGGGCTAAATCGATTTTCATGGCTTCTCAATGCTACCTTCCAACAGAGGGTTGAACCTTTTGTCCATACCCAGAATTCTATCCAAGCTAAGGACTTTAGCGTTAAAATGGTCTGGCCTGTGAATATGCAGTTTCTTGATGTAAAAGAAATGTGCTTTATATTTCTGTCTGCAGATAACCCACACCGAGGGGGGGGGAACACTACACCACCTCTGAAAGTAACATTCAGCGAACAAAGGAAATGTGTCCATGACATAAGCATTTCTCAAGCTAATACATTTGTACTTTTCTAGTTTTACAATGCAGTTTTGTATTGAATGAAAACTGAACAAAAATGAACAGAAGCCCTTCTATTTGGAAAAAAAAATCGTAGGCAGAAAATGCAAATGTTAGGAGAAACACAAACACAAATGTAGGCACCGAAAGAGGAAGGAAGGAATCAGTTAGGACAGAGGTCCCCAACCTTTGGGGCACTAGAGACTGTTTCTGTGGAAAGAGGTTTTTCCACGGACTGGAGGGTGCATGGTTTTGCGTGCTGCCTGCATCTTAGGAGAAACAAGAAACCTAGATACCAAATTTGACCAATTTGCTCTGCTAGATAACAATCTTCGTTTTTTTACATTATCAGCAAAGTCTGCAGCTTTACATATGATACACAGCTATCCAACATAGCCAGGTTTCAATCTTCCAAATGGAATTGTAAGGTCAAAGAAGCAACATTAAATCCTGCAACTGTCATTTCTATCTGGCTGCCCAGGATATAATAAAAGCCTTCTTCTGTAACCACTGACTACTAATGAGGGGGATCTCTCTGTTATATTGAATAAGAAAAATCAGCTTCATTTCATGCAGTCAGTTGGAAGTAACAAAGAATTTGTACAGTATGCTATTTCCAAACTTGGCAAAGAGACCAACCCTTCCCAGAGACCAAGGTCAGTCATGAGCCTTTGTCTGCCTCACCTGGACAACAATGCTTCATACAGTCACAATGCTCTCATTCTGAGGAGGAGAAAAAGGTTACAGCAACTTCATGGCTCTAACAGCAATTGGCATCATGCACGATTTAGAGCAGGGAGGGCAAATCTCTGACATTCGTATCAAAGGTGATACACAATGATTTGGTTGACACGCTTGCACTCGCCAACATCCAACATCAACTATTCTCGAAAGCATGCCCTGGCCCTATTCTCACACAATTTTCCGGAGAGAGCTAGGCCATGAGGCAAACCCACCGTTCCCCAAGGCTCGTGCCCCTTGGGGAACAGCGAGAGGCAGCCTTTCTGAATGGCAGCAATGGTACAAGAACTGAAGTGAAGGACTAGGACTCCATTTCAGGCCCAGGCTCAGTGCCGCCACAAAATGTCACAGTTCAAGGTGGCCTAGATGTGGGGAGAGATAGAGAATTGTTTGTCTTTTGTTCGTGGGTGGGTGTGTAGGTGTGTGTGCGCGCGTGCATGTGGGTGTGTGTGTGTGAGAGAGGGGGGAGGGAGTAGTGGCCAGCAGTGCTTAATTATGCTAATAGGGATTAATTCCCATCTCTAATCAAAAGTGGTCTTTAGGCAAGGACCACATGATTCCCCCACCTTATATGAACTGCTGGCTCCATCTTCTGTCTTTACCATTCTGTCATTATGGTAACTTCTTTCTTTTTTAGATGACAGATTTCTGTGGACATCATTTCTAGCATTGTTCTGATGACCAACAAACCCTTCAAAACTTGCCAATGTCAATAATCTTCTCCTAAAAGACACATCATTCGTTACTATTTGCAATCCGACGCATTCAGGAAACAAACGTGGAAATCGTCCATGTGGCTCAGCCGCAAATATTCAAAAGGGAGAAAATTATGATTTTGTTGCTGTCTTTCTAATGATGCGTTCTCTTAAGAATTTGGCCTGATGGGCCCACCTCTATGTCTCTCCTATACATGCAGACAGATTTCAGAAGATTTAATTACCAGAGAGAGTAAAATATATTTGACACCTTAGAGCAGTGGTTCCCAAACTTGACAATTTTAAGGCATGTGGACTTCAACTCCCAGAATTCCACAGCCAGCAACGCTGGCTGTGGAATTCTGGGAGTTGAAGTCCACATGCCTTAAAATTGTCAAGTTTGGGAAACACTGCCTTAGAGCAGGGGTCCCCAATCTGGGCTGTGGCATGTCAGAAACTGGGCCATGCAAACAAGCGAAGCCTCATCTGTGGGATGCAGGAAGCACACGAAACCCCGCCCCCTCCAGTCCACGGAAAAACCTCTCTCCACAGAAACGGTCCCCGGTGCTCAAAAGGTTGGGGGCCGCTGCGTTAGAACTTTTGTGAATGGCTAGATTACCAATAAGAAATATTTCTCCTGTGAAGCTATTGAGTATGAAAAATGAGGGATGGTATATTAACAGGTCAGAAACGAGCGAACAGATCTTTGATCAAGAACAAAACTCCTGGAGTTCAGTGACTTTGTCTCATCTTAAAATGCAGAATTTTCCTAATAATCAGAGAATTAGCAAAGGCACCTTATTTATAAGCCTTTCCATAGAAGTCGCAACAGAAGGGCATGTATTATCTCTGCTATCTAAATTACTTGGGAAAGTCAAAGTGTTAGTAGTCAATCTGACAGTATACCTTTTTTTTTTTTTTTTTTCAGCGTTGGAGAAAAAAGTTAACAATACAAATTACAATTCAAACATGCTTTATATTTTGACATTAAGCTTCTCTCTGAAAGCCAAGCAACATCAACCCAGGGAAGGTTAAATCAAGCAATGGTTTCCAAATGACTGAATAAGAAAAAAGGAGGATTTAATGGAATTTCATAAAAGGTTTTGAGGACAGAAACAACTTTTCATTAATAATATGCCCCAATTTTTAAATCAAGGACCACATTTAGCTTTTGAGAGAATGCCAGGCTCCTGATTTCAAAATAAGGTAAAAATATGGGAAGGACTGTTTCAAGAATTAGATATTAAATTAATTTAATTCTTTCCGATTTAATTCTTTCTCAGATAAGTAAACAGAATGAATATGATTGCTTCCTCATTTTTCCTATAAAAATTGCAATTTGATTAACTGCAAGTACAGGTAGTTTTCATTTACCAACCATAACTGGAACCAGCAACCCCACTGCTAAGCAATCCAGTCGTAAAATGAAAAATCACCTTACCGCATCGGATTTACAATGGCATTCATCAGTTCCATCTGCAATCATTAAATGAATCACCAGGGTCATTAAGTGCCCGGTCATGTGATTTGTGACTTCCTGCAGCTTCCCCATTGACGTTGCTCATCACGTGACCACAAAAAGCTGCAACCATTGTAAATGCACATCCATTGCCAAGTGCCTAAATCGCAATGACAGGACTATAGGGATGCTGGGATGGGCGCAACCTGGAGAGCCGGTCATAAGTCTCATTATTTAGCACTATCGTAACTTCAAATAGTTGCTGAATGAGAGCCAGAAGTAATGACTACCTATACTGGCACTTTCTGCTTGGTGTTAAAGAAGCGTGGAGAATGGCTGTGGTGCCCAGCTTCTATTCCAGTGGTTCTCGACCTTTTTATACGGCGACCCTGGTCATAAGGATGCGCCGCGCATGCGCGGCGCGCATGCGCAGCACCCCCTGCATGACGCGCATGCGCAACGGTGCCCCCATGCGCAACGCGGCGCCCCCTGCGTGACGTGCATGCGCGGCACCCCCCCATGCACGGCGCGCATGCACGGCACCACCCCTTGAGGGAAAAAATGGCGGATCGCGTTGTTTGGCAACCCCCGTAAAATGGTCGTTCGACCCCAAATGGGGTCGCAACCCACAGGTTGAGAACCGCTGTTCTATTCTGTACAAACAACTTCATCCTAGGACCCCTTCCCACAATATTCAATACGCAAACCCCTCTCCCAAGAACTGATTCAAGTAATACAAACAAACTGTAGCATTTACTTTAGCCTTGACCAAGTGGACGTAGAAAACTTACTTGAACGCTAATGTAACAGATATGTTTGGACAAACCGAGATATGGTATGTAACCTATTTTGGCACTTTGAGATAATTCATTTGATGGTTGGCTAGTTTGAGAGTCTTATCTTGCCAGTAATTTACCTGAATATAATGATATGTGAGACCAGTCAAACAGAATTATCATCAGCCTGTCAGAAGATCAGGATAATTATGGTGTGAGCAAGAGAAAAAAGTTTCTGACAGTGACACAGATTCATTTAGTCACTTTGCATGATGCAAGATTGGGGAAGGAACAGGTTTCACTAACTTTAAACATGACAAGGTCAAAAGGGACAAAAGAAAAACTTCATGTGCAGTTCTAAAATTAATTTTACTAGAAATATGCACTCACATTGTTATTCTATGGCTCCTACCCAATTATTAAGAATAGAATTCAGACACTGTTCTTAGCAAAGATAATCCTTCAGAAAAATAAGCAGCAAGGTCCTGGTCACTTCAAAAAATCCTGTATAACCTGAAATAATTTTAAAACAAATGTAGCCTAAACTCAGGATGCACACCAAAGTATCGGGGGTGGGTGGGTGGGGAGGGAGAGCAGTGAAGCCTATTCTTGTCCAGGAACAAGAAAAAAAATGCATCCCAGAGCTGCGAAGAAAGAAAGAATTAGGCGCAGGAAGGGAAATGTTTAGCTCAATTACTCTCATTTTATTTAACCTTCTCAAAGATGTTGTTTTTTAGCTTTCTGCTCCCTTAGTCCAATAAAGAGACTTTTAGCAACTGAAGGAATGTTTTTATATCGTTTATTTTTAGTTCTGCGGTGTGTTTCAAAATAGCGGTTCCTTCCCTAATCTATACCGGTAGTTCTCAACTTACAACAGCAATTGCCGCTAGAATTTTTATTACTAAGTGATGTAATCATAAAGCACAACTGCAATGTTTAGTGATGGCAATCCATGAAGTCCTGGTTGCTGTTGTTAACTGAATCCAATCACAGTTGTTAGGTGAGACAACTTGTTGCTGACTTCCCACGGCCAAAGTCAATGGGGTAATCATCAGAAAGTCCCATGCCAGCAGGCAGGTAAGTGGGAGGGGGGGAAGGAGCAAGAGGGTGAGTGAACGTGTGAGAGGGAGGGTTGGGGAGGGAGCAGGGGATGTACCAAGAGGTGTCATGGAGATTGGGGAGGGTCCACAAAGGGGTACAAAGGGGTTTTGCAAAAGGTGCTGCACAGGCTGGGGAAGATGCATGATGGTGGGTTGGAGAGGGGGGTGAAAGTATACAGGAGGCATGGTGAAGGTCAGGGAAGGTGTATAAGGGTACAATGGGTTGTGTGACAAATACTGCTTGGGCTGGGGAACCTTCCCCAGGGGTGTGGGAGTGGCTAGTGAGAGCATAGAGGGACTGGGCAAGGGTGCACTGGTAAGGGAGATAACAATTTTCAACCTTCTCTGCCTGCTTCCCCCCTGCTTTCTAATGAAGCTGCAGAGAAAGTTGCAAATGGTGATCATGCGATCTGATCAGGGTACTTGGTAATCAGTCATAAATGCAAAGGGGCTGTCATATACCCAGATCATCATCATGTGACTGAACTGAAGGGACACTGAGATGGTCAGAACTCCAAGGACATCATTCATAACGTCAAATGTTTTCCTGAATGAATGGCCATCAGTCAAGGGCTACTTGCAGTCTGGGGATGATAAACACAATCCAATATATATAATACCTAGAAGACATCCATCAAGGGAAGGTTGCTGTAGGGCAGAATTACTATTAATAAAATCAAAATTATGGATACAAACTGAAATCAAAGTGATTCTCATTCTACATATTATTGGGGGAGGGTGTGTGTGTGTTTCAATGTAGCTACTCTGAGTGATCCAAGACCTGTCCAAGGGAGAATAATTGGCTGGGAGAAAAATGGCCATTTGCAACAGCTCATTCATAGAAATGCACTCAAGAACATTCACTGCAGCATCAAACTCCAGACAACTGAGCATTCTGTTTAAATTTCAGCTCAGATTCATGCCTACACCTATTCACTGGTTACATGAAAGAAAAAATAAATGAGACTCATAACATAGCGAAGACAAAGCATGCCATCTCATCCATCTGTACTGTGAATCCAGGGGGCAGAAAAAAACATAACAGAAGATGTTATATCTGGAGATTAAGCTCAAGGCATAATTTGACTGTCTTTTACATTATTGAAAGAAATGAAGGTATAATCGTGGTTGATGCCTGGTTCAATAAGCAATACACATTATATTATTTGTATTCTACTTCAAGATAATTACTTGGGAAGTGCTATAAATGGAATTAAATACATAACTAATGTTAATTGCACTCTGTTCCCAGTCACCAAAGCCTGCTCATACACAATATCCTCCTGATCCTCCCCGAAAGATGGAAGACCTAGAACCCTTCCTGCATTGCCTGTACTTTTTAAAATTCTATTTTAGACTCAAAATTGACCTTTAGGTGTTCGCTAAGCACAAAAACATCAAGCATTGTATAATGTGTAACTCGGGAGAAAACGTGAGAACAATCAACTCTGTTATTGAAAATACCAAATATTTTATGCATTTATTTTGACTCATAATAGCAATATTGCCAGCACATGCATTCTCCGCTCAAAATACGTTCAGAATAGGAGAAGCAGCCTCTAAGAATATGTCTGATCTCGATTGTTCCAGAAAGTAGAGGAAACAATTAAGAAGCAGATTTTGACTAAACAGAGGAAGAAAATTCCCAACTCTAGGGGTGTTCAGAATATTCTATTGTCAGACTTGGTGGCAACACCACTGTCTGCAATAAAATGGCAACACCACCATCTGCAATAAAATGACAACACTACTGTCTGCAATAAAAGAGTTGGCAGGGGAGAGGGGAGAGGAACCTCAACAAATATAAATTTTATATATATATATATATATATATATATATATATTCTGAGGTTTTCGCGGGTGTTTGTATGTAGGTCTTTGGTTATTCGGGTTTTCTCCCGCATCAAATTGGAAGTGTCTTGGCGACATTTCGACGAAGTCTCATTCGTCATCTTCAGGCTGGTGTTTTTGGCTTCGTGCTTCTAGGAGCAACCTCCTAGAAGCACGAAGCCGAAAACACCAGCCTGAAGATGACGAATGAGACTTCGTGAGTGCTGTTATTTCACTGCAATGACGGCTTTCTTTCTGTCAGGTTGATTTGGGACCCGCTTGCCCAACAGCTGAGTCACAGGTGCATTTGACTAAACTATACCTAACTTTTTTTCTTTAAAGAAAATTAAATCTATATGCATTTCTCAACCAAAATGACTTCACTGTGTAAGGGAAGAAAACACAAGTATGCATGCTTCACACCAGGGCTCATCCTGAATAATTAACTTTTAATGTTATCAATTTAATTAAAAGTTTTAAAAAGAAGTTAAAACTAATACAGAGCAAAGAAAGAAAGGAAAGGGGAAAAAGGAGAAAAAGACAAAACTGCAAAAAGAAAAACTAGAAGAAGCTTCTGATATACTTTGCAGTAAATACAAGTATGATTGCAAAATTATACATTTACAAAATATCCACTTTTTTCTGTTATCTAATGTTTTCTAATTATCAAAACACCAAACTAAAGCATTTTTTTCTGTTTCATGCAAAAAATCTATAAGGGACTTCCTATCAGCAATGAGCATAGATGTTGTCTTTTCTCTAATCAAACAAGTCAGTTTAGCCATCTCTGAAAATTCCACCATCTTCACCAACCATTCTTCCATTGTGGTAGTGCCAAACCTTCCCCCTTTTAAGCTTATAATAATATTGCTGCAGTTGTCAAATATAAAAACAAGGATCCTTGACTTTTTTTCCAACTGTCTATCCATTAGTCACAAAAGAGAAGCCTCTGGTTTCAATTGTATATTGGTCTTTAAAATCTTCTAAATAGTACATGTGCATCCACAATTTTCTGGCTTTATTATACAGCCACCAAACATGACAAAATGTCCTTTCTTGTTGTTCACATTTCCACCATAAATTCATAAGTACCTTTATTCATTTTAGACCTCATAATTATTTTCTTAACGCAGTGGTTCTCAACCTGTGGGTCGGGACCCCATTTGGGGTCGAATGACCATTTCACAGGGGTCACCAAACCATGCTGTCCGCCATTTTTTTCCCTTTTCCCTAGCTGTCCTACTCCCTCTTATTGGTGGCCACACCCACTTGGGGGTCACCACAACATGGGGAACTGTATTATGGGGTCACGGCATTAGAAAGGTTGAGAACCACTGTCTTAACGGTTCAGAACCTCATGTCAAACAGAAAACAAAGACCTCAGCTAAGAACAAGCAAAGGGGTTAAAGCAACTTCTCATTTACATCCTGCACTTTCAAGCTCTAATTAGCTGAGCAAGAAATATTTTTCCAAGGAAGAGGCTTCAAAATCATATGACTCTTACATGGTCTTACATGTTCCATCCCTTGGTTATTAAACAAATAGGCACACCCAATGGCAAATTCAGACTTGACTTTCACAGGATAAAAGGAGGAGACCTCAGGAGTTGGCACCACGTTGTTAACAGAGAACAAGGCTTTGGATTAACTGGATGAACATGGTGGCAAAAGATCGACAGGAGACAGCATATTCTCCATGATGGGATTTCCTGCATCCACAAACATTCTGGCTAGAAAATGAAGCCTGTAGGGTCCTGAGCCTACAGGCATCTGTTTTCTTGCAGATGTTTTCATTAGTGCACTGATGATGTTACCTAGTTTGGTAATGAAATGTCTGCTAAAAAACAACCATGCTCAGAGACCACCAAGAATGCCACAGAATACAATCTGAACTACAAATTTTCTCTTCTAAAATGAATCCTGGAAACTATTGCAACAGCTGAACACATGAGGAGGAGCTTCAGGAAGAAAAAGAGAGGCCACAGCTGGTTACACAAACAGAATTCAAAGACTTTAACTTTCAGGCCCTAGCAGTGATCAAGTATTATGTGTAACCCTAAACAATACAATAGTTCTGAGGGGAGTCACATTCTTTATTGTGGTTGTTAATTTCTTTTTACATTAATTGAGTTGTTTTGTTGTTTCCTGGGTTTAAGAAGGACAGCCATAAAATTGTTTAAATAAACGAATAAACTCACCTATTACAAAACCTGCACTGACTATAGGCAACAGGAAAGAATACAGATAGTCCTTGATTTACAACCATTCATTTAGTGACCATCTGAAGTTACAATAGCACTGAAAAGTGACTTATGACCATTTTTCACATTTACAACCACTGCAGCATCCCCATGGTCACACGATTAAAATTCAGATGCTTGGCAGCTGGTTCAAGTATAGGACAACTGAAGTGTCCCAAGGTTGTGTGACTTCCTTCTGAGACCACCTTAGAAGCAAAGTCAATGAGGAAGACAGATTCACTTAACAATTATGTTACTAACTTAGCTGCAGTGATTCCCTTAACAACTGTCTCACTTAGTAACAGAATTTTTGGGCTCAGTTGTGGTAGTAAGTGAAGTACTACCTGTAAGTATATATTTTTAAAATATAAATACCAAGCTAGAACTGATTGACTGTCATTAAATGTAACCTTTGATATTACACATATACTATACATATTAAAATCAATAAATAGTCGATCACCAAGAGAATAAAAATATAAAAGTATAAAAGATTTTATTTACTGAACCTAGCTTTCGTTAAGAGCTCTTGACATCATCAGGATGTAAACGGTAGTCGTTGGGAAAGCTTATATGCAACCGCTAATCATTTGCACTCGGCTCCTGGACCGTGTACATATATAGTAATATTACAATATATATAGATTGTAATATATAGAGAGATATATGATACTTAGAGAAAAAATTAGAAGGTTGAGATAACAGTCAGCAGGCCCTTTATGGTAGGTCCCTCCCCCCCCCCCAAAAAAATAAAAAAAATAAAAATCTGGCATTCTACATTTTCTGATGGGGCTGGGAAATCTGTGACCCTGTTACTAAGCACAGCACCAAGATCCCTCATCTTTGGCCATATGGACTAGAGCAGCCAAGAGTTTTACTCAGCAGCATCTGTAAAGCCCCTCCTTAACTTGCCCACACACACATTCTGACCTCACATGGAAAAAAGACAGTGGGGTAAAACAATGACAAGCAAATCATACTGCATACAGCACCAAGGTTCCCTTACTCTTTTCTGCCACTGCTCTTTAAAAGAGTCACATCGTGTAGAAGAATCTGCCAATTATGCACTGCAGCATTGCTAGCTGGCATCCCTAAAGAGGCAATGCAGGTGAACCCAAGAAAGCCTCAGAGCAATTCTCAGCTGTAAAGTAACTGGAGGCAACAAGTCTCCCAACAACTCTTTGAGGAAGATGAGTGTTCAAAAATGTGATAGGTAGGTAGGTAGGTAGATAGACAGACAGATAGATTAGATTAGATTAGATTAGATAGGTAGACTTATTGAGAAAGAGCTTGAGAAAACAAGATAGCTGCGAGGGTAAAACAAGAGGACCACTTGGCTTAGAGTTACGGCATAGTACCTCCAACTCCCCCCCCCCCCCAAGCTTTGCTTTGGGATCAGAAGACCTAGGAAAGAAAGGAATCCCTCGGTTCGTTTGGGATCTTACCAGCCCTTGATACCCCAATCTACTGCTCACTCCATTCCCACCAAGACAATCCCCTTCTCAGCCTTTCTTTTAAAAGCAGAGCTACCAGACTCGGACAGAGGGCTCGATGGGGTTGGCTGCGCCTGTTCAGTCCGGAGACAGTCACTGCAGCAAGCGACGGCGATGCACCTAGCACAGCTGCCTTTCCCGCAGAGCTCCGGAGCCCCCTCGCCCGCACTGCCTGATGAGGAGCGCGGTTTCGTCCAGAAGCCGCGCCAAGCTCGGACTCGGTCCTCCTCTGCTCAGAGACCGGCGCTCCAGGTAACCGAGGCGGACGGCTTTCTCCCGATTAAGCGCCAACCTTGCAGCAGCTTGCAGCAGCTGGTCGAGCCGCAACGTCGGAATGGCACAGCCGTCCCGGGCAGGAGCTCGGCTAAGCCGACCCTGATTGCCCGGACAGTGTGGCGCGCCAAGACTCGTCCCGCCCGACCCTCCTCACCTGTCCTCCGAGACGCTGATGAGCCCCTCTTCCTTGGGCACGATGGCCGCCATGGTCACCGCGTCTTGCGAGCCCTCCACCTGGCCGAGCAACAGGGGCCGCCGAGTGAGCGGCACGGAAGGCGAAGGCTGAGCAGCCATGAAGGGCGCTCGAGCGGTGCCAGCTTCCAACCCGCCGCCGTCGCCGCCGCAACCAAAAGCTCCGCACTCCCGGCCTGCCCTACCCTTTCGGGCCGCGCTTGCGCATTGGGAGGAGAGTGGCAAACCCCAAAAGGCTACGGTCGCAACGGCTTTCGCCGAAGACTTCCGGATCTCGAGTGTAGCCTCTTCGCTCATCTGTGCGTCCGGTCGATAAAGGGGGACTGAGAATGGGATGAGACTCCACCAGGAAGGAAAAGCCGGCTTAGCTACAAGCTAACTTTCCTTGCAGTTATTAGAATTATCATCATCATGGCTAGACCCACCGCCCTTCCACCGCAAGTACAAAGAATGCTGAAGCAGGAAGACCCTCTTTTCTTCTCGCAGATTTTCTCTTGCGTGTTCGACAAGCAGACATGCGACAGGTAGAGAGAGAGATCGAGGATGAGAGAGATTTCTCCAGATAATATATCTACCTGTTTTGTAAAGCTTAGGAAAATTAAAGAATGGCAAGCTCTTTTTTGATGCAGCGGCCTAAAACACATAATGCCCTCTCCTCCTCTCCTCCAAATCAAAGCAAACATCGTTAAAACTCCAAAGACTGTCTATTGTGGCGTTTATGATTAAGCCAAATGGAAGGATCTTATAAAAGAACCGCCGGGATTCCAGGACTTCTGCAAGGGGAGAAGTCGGGAGGGGAAGGCACCGCTAGTGTACGTGTGCATCCGCCATATAATTCCCACATTCCCGATTTGCTTCGGATTTTATGAGGTATGCAAAATAGTCGTTGGACACCCAAAGCTCTCTCCAGTTCCTCCAATGGAAAGACAGAAAGGCTGATATTTTGTTGGATATAAAGGTTCTGAAAAGTTCGGTAAATTTTCTCCTTCATCAAATTGACTTACAAAACTTGGAATGACGCCGCAAAGTTAAGGTCCGATTCTTAAGACTTGAATGGAAATCCTTTCGAATTTGCTGTGCACCTAAATTGCTTCCTTGGCGTTTTTGATCTAACTCTTAAAGAGCTCTTTTAATCTAACGCCTTGATAAATCGCATTAAAAAGGGTTACTAGACTGGAGCACAGGAAGAAACAGACTGTTCTGTAAACATCAGTATTTTTAAAGCGTCATGAGAGAGAGAGAGAGAGCGCATTATGTTTTTTACAAGAAAAAAAATACAGAAAATAAGGCTATTCCGCATTATCTTGACATTCATTATAATATAGGTAGTCCTCAATTTATGACTGTAAACGATTCCAGAGTTGCAGCCTTATGACATTTGTTAAGTAGGTCACCTGCCCTGCCCTATTTTACGAATGTGCAAAATGGCTTACAAGTCTGAAGAAATTGCTTGGACCCAGTTTATTCATTCATTCGTCCATTCATTCACTTTGTTTAGCATGTGGTTTCTCTGCATCATGATTAAAAGGTCACTGATTGAAATTTGGGAGACAGCGCTGTACTCCTCCATTTGAACAGATTGAATCAATGTGCCACTTGAAAAGTCATGGAAAGCAATATAGAGCTTCCTTTCTTAGTTGAGGTGCACTTATAAGTGTTTCTGTTGAGTTGTATTTGCATATACTGTAGCTTACATATAAACTGGAACAGGCATTTATTTACGCTCTTCATGCAAGGTTTTGTTAAAAAAGGAATCTAGTCACCTTCAAGATCAACACAGTCTACAATAGATCCCCTTGGGTTTATTGGAATTGCATTGCAAGCAGCACTCCTGAGGTTCTTAAGACAATCACTAGTTTTCCCTAAGATTAAAACTCTCCTTGCAGCTGCTGTTGCACCCAAAGCCTGTCAGAGATTTAAAAAGACTCCCGGTGTTTGGATCAAGGTATCACCAAGCGCTCAGTCCCAGACTCATCAGTCAAATATGGTCAGGCACAGATCATAGTTCAGATCACTCCACAAGTAACATGTCATGATACAGTATGTGCACCCTTAGGGATTGAAACAGTGTTGTTTGCGAAACATGCATTTCTTAAAATATTCTGTGGTACACTCACTGTTCAGAAGAAACAAACCAAACATGAAAGTAAAGTTTCATGCTGTGACACGAAACTAAAAATTAACCAAAACAAAAGTATATTTAAATATTTAAGCTATGAAATGCACTTTTAGATCCATTTATAGGTGTATGACGCTCCCGCTCATTACCTTCTTTTGTCAAAGTTGCTGGTGGCGTTTCTCTGCAAAAGCTGAACAAGGGCAGATTCTTCATGAATCCCCATCACTTCGATCCCTTTTGAGTCTTTGTGGAAAGACTTTGAGGGTAGTCCTTTTTCCTCCCAGTGTTTAAAAAGGGTTTTATTTCAAGAAGTCTGTGAGTCAGACATCCCTGCAAATTTTGAGTTTTGGTCTGTAGAGCAACAGTGTTGTTCACCAGAAGAAGTTAGATTTCACATACTGCCCAAAGATGGGCATGGGGTGTGTTAGAAAAAGGAACAAGCCAGGAGTATTACATTTTTCATGGCAACACAAAGATGTACATCTTTCTCTTACAAGAGAAGACAGCAGAAGGGAAAGGGGAGAAAAACACAGCAGACATCACATTAGCTCAGGCTCAATATAGCAACAAGAGAGAGTAGACAGTGTAATCAAACCCATGGTTTTTAATAAGTAGTTGGACATAACAAGAGACTTAGAGAATACAGAATAACAGAGTTGGAAGAGACCCTGGAGATCTTCCAGTCCGACCTACTGTTTGAGCAGAAGACCCTATAACAAATGGCTGTCCAATCTTTTGTTAAAAACCTCCAGGGATGGAGCCCAACAATTTCCAGAGGCAAGCCTTTCCACTGATTCATTGTTCTCACTATCAGGAAATTTCTCCATTCACTTGACTGTAGCCAATTCCAAAGTTGCAGCATTATGCCATTTGTTAAGAAGGTCACGTGCTCCTGCCCGATTTTACGAATGTGCAAAATGGTTTACAAGCCTGAAGAAGTTGCTTGGACCCAGTTTATTCATCCATTCATCCATTCATTCACTTTGTATAGCCTGTTGTTTCTCTGCATCATAGTTAAAAGGTCACCGATTGAAATTTGGGAGACAGCGCTGTACTCTTCCATCTGAACAGATTAAGGAATCGATGTGCCACTTGGAAAGCCATGGAAAGCAATATAGAGCTTCCTTTCTCAGCTGAGGTGCACTTGTAAGTGAGAACGTTCTGTTGAGTTGTATTTGCATATACTCTCATGATTCCGATAGATGAAACCCATCAAAAGAACTTCAAGGCAAGAATTCTTCCTTAAAGAACATTTTGTTCAGGAAACAAAGTATTGGCACTACATAGTTCAACCCAAAACCAGATTCCCTTCCCCCCGATACAACGTAACAAATTGCAATTCCCACCCCCATGAAGCAGTCATTAATCACATTCTCCAATTAGCCTGAGGCAAGCCTTTCCACTGATTCATTATTCTCACTATCAGGAAATTTATCCATCATTCTAGGTTGGATCCCTCCATGATGATTTTCAGTTGGTTACTTCTTATCCTGTTCCAGATGCTTTGGAGAATAGGCCATCCCCCTTTTCTCTCTGGCAGCCCCTCAACTATTGGCAGACAGCTATCATGACACTCCTACTCCTTTTCTTGGTTAGGCTAGACACGCCTAGTTCAATCGTCGTAAGACTTAGCCTCCAGATCCCGAATCATCTTTTACTTCATCATCAATGGATGGGTGGACATTTGGGCAGATGGAAGGTATCAACTTGGCTGGCAAGGCCATTGGCCAAAGCACGCTTGATGTCTTTCCCTTGGGCGCTCTTGAGGTGTTCTTTCTTAACATGCCAGGTACTCAGGGCAGAAACTTGCAGGGCACGATCATCCTGTGTGACATTCAAATTTCTGGAAGCATTTTCCTGACTTTGACCCCCAGACAAGAAATGGATGCCAAAAGCAATTTCTTCAGGAGCGTATTTGGTGGTGAAGGAGAATGTTCATAATACAGGTAGTCATCATGTTACGACTTCAGTTGGGACCAATTGCCATGGTCTTGGTTAAGGGAAGAGGTGTAAAAAGTGATGTATGTCACTTGACTGCATCTCTGAGCCACAGCTGGTCCTGGTTTTTCCTGGTTGAGTTAAGACGGGAGAAGAGGGAGTCCCAAAAAGAGGGACAGGTGTCTTTGAATTCACTGAAACAGATTAAAAACAAGTAGGTTAGAATGGAAGTCATGTTAGTGCAATCCTGTATTTGAAGATTGTATTTGAAGAAAAACCAGATCTTATTTTGAAACACAGATAAGAATTTCAATAAAAAATAACTAACACATTAAATTACACATCAAACAGCATTTTTGTCTAATGCAAACTAGCCAGTTGAAAGAGACAATAGTTAATCTGATGAATAACTTCTCAGCAAAAATTAGCAGGTAGAATATTAGCAAATTTTTAAATTACATTTGCCTTTGGAACAATGCAACCCAGCACATCAAGAAAAGCCATCTAAGCTCTATTTCTAATGGCATAAGAGAGGGCATTCTGTCTAAAATCTCCTAGTTCGTGGCTGAATGTTATAGCCTAACCTGAATGTGAAAATTTCAGGATAATTCATGGAAACATTCAAACAAAAAAATTCTTCTTTTTTTTTGCATGACTCCTACCGTATTTGCCCGAAAATATTGACCATATTCAGAATGAAACAGAAACATATCCGATCACTTACTCCATCTCTACTACAATCTGCGGTTGGGAACCCACATGTTCTTGACCGCGATAGAGTCATCTGTTTTCACTTGACCCCGAGCTACTGTAAAAAAATAAAAATTGTGTTGCAAAATTGATTTGATTTTTACTACCAAATGTTGTATGATAACTTTTCTATGGAAAAAAACATGTAATGTCTTAAAAATGGTGTCATTTACCTTCTTGACGCATTCAGATATTTTTTTCTGTTTGCTTCTTGCAGAGGCTGAAAATTGTTAAACAAATATTTTAGAATGGGGTAGAGAGTCATCAATTGAAATATGTCTATTTCTCTCCCAGAAGCAGAAGGACAAAGCTCACCGACAATCTTCTCTCCGAATAAGGGATAGACAGTAGCTGGGAGCAGATGGCATCGATTGCCCGGTCCCGCGCTCTCATGAGGTCTCTTCTCCTCTCCCTCTCTCTTGAGACCTCCTGTTAAAAGAAATTGAGCAAGTACAGTTAGTACATTATAAAATCTGGCTTACAGAGGTTGTTCTAATTTCTTACTATCATGTAAGATACTTACAGCGGTGAGTCGGCTGATTGCCTTCTGCTCCATTTCCAATTTTTTCTTCAATATTGCAACCTCCAACTCCTTTCTGTCAGCCTCTCCTGGCAAAAAAAAGTAACAAAAAATTAGAACTCGTACAGCCAAGATGAATAAATCACTTTTGTTTTTAAAATGAAAACAATTAAAATGTTCTTAAGTTAAAATAAGACTCACTTTCTGGATCAAGATTTGTTAAGTGCTTGAGTTCCTCATTCCGCTCTAAAAGATGGGCCAGTTCGCTGGCTAACGTCTTGTTCTCCTCTTCCAACTAAGATGCGGAAATTAAAGGAAGCATGCATCAGTCATCGGATATAGATACGCAGACAAAAAGAGGGGGCTTAAATCAGGATTGTGAGGGAAATGAATGACTTACAGCTCTTATGGTGGCATCTTTTTCTGCCAGCTCCTTCTCCTGTGAGGATGTCACCTAGTCTATCTGCTTCTGTTCTGTATTTTTATGGAAAAACACTTGTGTTGTTAAACAATATTCCCAAAAGACATTACGTATTAACCCGCCAACAAGACTAACATTTAAGACTGGTCATTAAATAGGAAGGGTCAGGTGTGGTGCAGAGGGAGGGTTGCCTTTGTATCCCCACTCCTGCCATAGGTTCCACACAAACAAAAGAGTTGGTTACTCACTTTGTTCTCTTTGGTGGTCTCTGTATTTCTGCAGACAGACCTGCCAAAAGAAGACATTTTGAACAGCTCAGGACAAATCAACTGGAGGAGGCGAATTTACTAAGTATTATAAATCATAGTGTGGATACAATCGCAGTAGCACATATCAATGCTTGGCCAATGTCGTGCTTCAGATTTTTTTCTTTTTTGAAAAAAATAGAAAAGAAAAAATGAATTTATGGGAAATTATACTTCCAAGGCTTTTTCTTCAGATGGTCTTTTGCTATTGGAGTCAAAGAAAGTCAACTCAGTCTGGAAAGAAGGGATCCTAGACTCAGAAGGCCAACTGGGTTTTTTAAAAAAATACAAATATGGTAGAACTTCCCACTTATGAAAAAGGATTAACAGGAACAAAAGTTCCACTGGATCCCGTATGCTAATTTTGTTTAGAGAGTTGGAGTGAATCAAATCAGCTAGTTCATCCTCCTGCCCCTCTAACCATAGCATGAAGACCCTCACTAGCCATTGTTAAGTAACAACCCTCATGGCATCACCTGAATTTCACCTCCAGCCAGCTGCAGGGACAGCTAAAGCTGCCCTTTAGTTGCTCTGCAGTTCAAGTGATGTTTTAATGGCCCTCTTCTTCCAATATAAACCTGGCTGTACAAACAATTGACAGTGCTGATGACAACATGGTCAGAAGCTAGGATCTTCCCATCTCTAGTTTAGTGTAGGGTGACTCTGGGCCTCGTGATTACTAGTTGTATGGATTTTAGGCAGCTGTTTGTAAATTGTGAAGAGTTGCTATGGAGTCATCCGTATAAAAATACTATTAAATCAGTCAGCCCGTGCCAGCTTTTCTCCATCTTTCCTCCGACCCAGTTCTGGGCTGATAATCAGAGAAGACATTGCTACATGTACTGTTCAGGTTCCACTGTTGTGTATAGTGAGGGAGCAGTCAGTGATATAAGCAAGTGGGTTGATTGTCATGGGAACAGGTATTTGGGGAAGGGGACCACATCCATGCATTGCAGCAGTTGTCTCCATCTGTCACAGCCAAACACAGTAGGAAGGGGTGGGGGGCTCTCTCCCCTCCCTCGTTACACCTGATGAATTGAAATAGGGATCAATGTCACTCTGAACCTTTCCCAGTGCTAAAAAGGGACAAGGGACAGGGTTAGGGTTAGGGTTAACCAGGACTAATGGCCAATGCAGTTTAGCACGCAGAAGACTAGAACACACACTATTTATTTGTTTATTTATCATATTTAAGAACTGCCCATTTCCCTCAGTCTAGGTACTATACAAATGCAATATTAAAAACACGAGCATCGTATATAAAATTTAAAAGAGGCAAGTGATGTTAAAAATTAATTAGAAGGAGGGATTTTATTATGATGATTATTATTTATGCTACATGTCATGCTACCTCTTTGAATCTTGAACTCATCCTAGAGTTACGCAGTTGACAAGTAAATAAATAAATAAACAAAAAAGAGGGCCTTACCTCAAACAGGAGTTTCCCTGCATAGTATAAGAATGTCTCCATCCTTAATGCCCTAAACTAAACTAATCCTAAACTAACTAAATATATTAAATATAATAAATAGATAAATAAATAAATAGATAAATAAATAAATTGAGAAATAAATAGATAAATAAATTGATAAATAGGTAAATAGATAAATAAATGAATAAATAAATAGATAAATAAACAGATAAATAAATAGAAATAAACAAATGTATTAAATAAGATAAATAATGCCTTAATGCCCTAAACTAAACTAATCCTAACCTAAATAAATAAATATATTAAATATAATAAATAGATAAATAGATATATAAATAGGTAAATAGATAAATAGATATAGATAAATAAATAGATAAATATGCAAATAGATAAATAAATGGATAAATAAATAAATAGATAAATAGATAAATAAATAGATAAATGAATAGATAAATATGCAAATAGATAAATAAATGGATAAATAAATAAATAGATAAATAGATAAATAAATAGATAAATGAATAGATAAATATGCAAATAGATAAATAAATAGATAAATAGGTAAATTATAAATAAATAGATAAATAAATGTAAATAAACAAATGTGATAAATAAACAAAGATAAATAAGCAGGAAAATAAATACCGAAAAAGAAACAAAAGCTAAGCTATTAAAACGCTGTGAAATAAAAGCAAAACCTGACTACGCCACCACTACTCAAAACCCACAAGAGCTTTCATTCAGCCCACCAGAAGTTTTATTTACTTCTCCTTTGTGAGCTCATCTACCTGTCGCCACCATCATGAAGCATGACCTCACAAAGGAAAAGCAAAGCAAAGTGATGGGCTGTTTGGATGCTACTCAGAGATTTATTCCTTTTTGCAATATTTCAGTATTTTTCAATATTGGGAAAAATGTAATTACAAAATCCCGTTGATGCGTTTGGTGGAATCAGAGGCTGAAGTAAGAAGAAAAACACCTTAGAAAAATTAGTGCCACTGAAGAAAGCAGGGAGATTGTTGGAGAAATATGCACAATTTAAACTGACAAAGTGGTGCAGAGGTGAGAGAGCAGAATTGGAGATATTCTTGCTCTTGCAAGAAGCAACTTTCCGTTTCTCCAACCCCCCTTTTCTCTAGCTATTAATTGTTACTTTTGTATTTTAATCCTACTTTGGACATTATTAACTCATATCTCTTTGGATCATGTTAATTGTTATTATTACTAGTAAAACAAGTTCCCCCGTACGCTTTTCCATTCATACAGAGTCAGTAATTGAAATCTGAGAATAAAGAATATTTTCCCCAAACTTCCGCCATTAGAGCTTGACATAGCAGCAGCTTTCCTCTCTCTCACCCACTTCCAGACCAGGTCAGGGCTACAAAAAATAATATGAAAATGTCGAATATAACACAGCAATTAAATTTGCAGCATATTGTCAACAATAACATCAGTGGGACTTCTTGATTTTGGTTTGGCTTTTTACTTCCTAATAGTCATCTCCCATAATTCTCTGGTTTCCAGAGTACAAGGTATCGGTCTGCTTCTCCTCAACTTTGAGGATGCAAAGAGAAGTCAGAGAAGTCTGTCATGCCCAGTTGCAAGTGTGCATGTGTAAAATTTCCCAGGCCTAACAAATACAATCCTCAGGCACCTGCTAGCCATTGTAATCACTGGTAAGAGATGGGAATGTCCACCGAGGGAGACGCTGCTGGCATTCCTGGGCTCTCAACTTCACCCCACTTTTCTGCCATGTTCTACCAGGAGCCTCAGTGATTTACCTATCCTTCACCTACACTCGTATGTGGCCCTTCGGTCATGGCTGGTGCTGTCTCGTGGTACCGGCAGTCTTCGGGAGGGATGGGGGTTTTCAGCATGTGTGGAAAAGTGGGACCGTGGCAGATATGGAGTTTGGCACTTCGAAATATGATGTCATTGTGATCGGGGGCCTTGGATGATGCTGCAGAAAGAGCCGTTCATCTTTCTCTGTGGTGCAAAGCCAACTTGCCCTCCTGCGATGCATCTTGGAGAGCGCACAAGCATTTCCTATAACAGGGCTGGTATCTTGGCAAGCGAAACTACTACTCTGCAATAGCATTGTGGTCTCCTGGCTACTGTAACAATGCCATATGATAACAACAACAACAACAACTAACCTTTCTGAGGGGATAGCCTGTTGCATGTCCTTCTGATTAGCTACAGTGCCTGGGACATACCTCCTTCCCCCCACCAGTTGGACACTTCTCTGGCAGCCAGGTTATCCTAAGCTCTTGTGTTTTGCGTTGGTCAGCAGCTGCCATTTTTTATTATCTTATGCATATAAATCTTGTGGTGGATAACGATAGCCCGTTAGACCAATGGCCCTGCATCAACCAATGTTTTATCACCTGCTCCAGAGGTTCAACCCGTACTTTTCCCTGGGGCCACCTTTTTAATTTCTCCCCAGGCTGGATGAAGCATGCTCCTATTGGTGTTTCTGATAAAGAATTATCTTTATGAGTATTTTGTAACTTGGTTTAAAAATAAATTATTCAGAATAAAATTTGGGTTAAGTTTGTGTAATATATTTCTCGGTTTTTAACAATTATTTTTGTAACTGTTTCTAATATCTCTTGTTGCATTGGGTACCAGTTTGTTTTCCGGTCCAATTTAAAATCCTTCATGGCACGGGATCAGTTTACTTAAGTAAGCGCCTTGTCCCAGGCCGTCCCATCCAGTTAGGCGGAAAGAGTATGTTACAGACCCTATCAGTTAAAGAATGTCCACTGGCGGGATCTAAGAAGAGACATTCTCTGCCATTGCCCCCCACCTCCTGGATCATCTTGCCTCCAGAGGTGAGATTGGTCCTCACTCTCCCGGCCTTCCAAAGAGCATGAAGACCTGGCTCTGCCAATTCATGTGGGGACCAAAGAGCAGCGTGCCATTTTGGGAGGGCCTGGTGTGAGCCTGAGAGAAAGTCCCTCCTCCTCATTCAGTTTTCATTCTGTTTCAATTCTTATCTTTTATTGCACTGAAGGGTCCTTTCTCCAAAAATATGGAAATCGTACTCATTGCAGTGTATTTTTGGCTGACCCTGAAATGCCTGAGATAGCTTCTTTGTTGGGTCTTCTGGCATTAATGTTGTTCCTCATAAGAGAAAATACTTAACACAGTTAAGGTCAGGCATTCCCAATGACACAAAAGTGAGGAATAAATGAACATATTAGCCGTATCCCTCTTAAATTAGATCCTGGGAGAGGGAGGGAGGGAGAGAATTTAAATAAGTCAGGGTTAAATTAGATTTTATAAAGGTGATGTAGGTTTGTCTTCTTATTTAGGGTTCATGAGTCTGTAGTATGTGCTATAAATCATGTAGTGCCTGTAAGTGCCCTCCTTTGCAGGCCATTGAATAAAAACGAATGAAGCATTAGATTACCTCTCCTGCTCTTTCAAAGATAGCTGTTTGAATATATTTCTTCATTAAATATAATATATTTTATTTTAAAATGTATTTTACTTCATGATCAATAATGGAGATGGAATGTTTTGTACAAGAAAACAAATACAGAAAATAAGGCTATAAAAATTATGTTCTGCATTAGGTTGACATTCATTATAATACAGGTAGTTCTCGATTTATGATTGTAGCCAATTCCAAAGTTGCAGCATTATGCCATTTGTTAAGCAGGTCACGTGCTGCTGCCCGATTTTACGAATGTGCAAAATGGTTTACAAGCCTGAAGAAATTGCTTGGACCCAGTTCATCCATTCATCCATTCATCCACTTTGTATAGCCTGTTGTTTCTCTGCATCATAGTTAAAAGGTCACCGATTGAAATTTGGGAGACAGCGCTGTACTCTTCCATCTGAACAGATTAAGGAATCGATGTGCCACTTGGAAAGCCATGGAAAGCAATATAGAGCTTCCTTTCTCAGCTGAGGTGCACTTGTAAGTGAGAACGTTCTGTTGAGTTGTATTTGCATATACTCTCATGATTCCGATAGATGAAACCCATCAAAAGAACTTCAAGGCAAGAATTCTTCCTTAAAGAACATTTTGTTCAGGAAACAAAGTATTGGCACTACATAGTTCAACCCAAAACCAGATTCCCTTCCCCCAGATACAACGTAACAAATTGCAATTCCCACCCCCATGAAGCAGTCATTAATCACATTCTCCAATTAGCCTGAGGCAAGCCTTTCCACTGATTCATTGTTCTCACTATCAGGAAATTTATCCATCATTCTAGCTTGGATCCCTCCATGATGATTTTCGGTTGGTTACTTCTTATCCTGTTCCAGATGCTTTGGAGAATAGGCCATCCCCCTTTTCTCTCTGGCAGCCCCTCAACTATTGGCAGACAGCTATCATGACACTCCTAATCCTTTTCTTGGTTAGGCTAGACACGCCTAGTTCAATCGTCGTAAGACTTAGCCTCCAGATCCCGAATCATCTTTTACTTCATCATCAATGGATGGGTGGACATTTGGGCAGATGGAAGGTATCAACTTGGCTGGCAAGGCCGTTGGCCAAAGCACGCTTGATGTCTTTCCCCTGGGCGCTCTTGAGGTGTTCTTTCTTAACATGCCAGGTACTCAGGGCAGAAACTTGCAGGGCACGATCATCCTGCGTGACATTCAAATTTCTGGAAGCATTTTCCTGACTTTGACCCCCAGACAAGAAATGGACGCCAAAAGCAATTTCTTCAGGAGCGTATTTGGTGGTGAAGGAGAATGTTCATAATACAGGTAGTCATCATGTTACGACTTCAGTTGGGTTGGGACCAATTGCCAAAGTGTGTATGTCACTTGACTGCATCTCTGAGCCACAGCTGGTCCTGGTTGTTCCTGGTTGAGTTAAGACGGGAGAAGAGGGAGTCCCAAAAAGAGGGACAGGTGTCTTTGAATTCACTGAAACAGATTAAAAACAAGTAGGTTAGAATGGAAGTCATGTTAGTGCAATCCTGTATTTGAAGATTGTATTTGAAGAAAAACCAGATCTTATTTTGAAACACAGATAAGAATTTCAATAAAAAATAACTAACACATTAAATTACACATCAAACAGCATTTTTGTCTAATGCAAACTAGCCAGTTGAAAGAGACAATAGTTAATCTGATGAATAACTTCTCAGCAAAAATTAGCAGGTAGAATATTAGCAAATTTTTAAATTACATTTGCCTTTGGAACAATGCAACCCAGCACATCAAGAAAAGCCATCTAAGCTCTATTTCTAATGGCATAAGAGAGGGCATTCTGTCTAAAATCTCCTATTTCGTGGCTGAATGTTATAGCCTAACCTGAATGTGAAAATTTCAGGATAATTCATGGAAACATTCAAACAAAAAAATTCTTCTTTTTTTTTGCATGACTCCTACCGTATTTGCCCGAAAATATTGACCATATTCAGAATGAAACAGAAACATATCCGATCACTTACTCCATCTCTACTACAATCTGCGGTTGGGAACCCACATGTTCTTGACCGCGATAGAGTCATCTGTTTTCACTTGACCCCGAGCTACTGTAAAAAAATAAAAATTGTGTTGCAAAATTGATTTGATTTTTACTACCAAATGTTGTATGATAACTTTTCTATGGAAAAAAACATGTAATGTCTTAAAAATGGTATCATTTACCTTCTTGACGCATTCAGATATTTTTTTCTATTTGCTTCTTGCAGAGGCTGAAAATTGTTAAACAAATATTTTAGAATGGGGTAGAGAGTCATCAATTGAAATATGTCTCTTTCTCTCCCAGAAGCAGAAGGACAAAGCTCACCGACAATCTTCTCTCCGAATAAGGGATAGACAGTAGCTGGGAGCAGATGGCATCGATTGCCCGGTCCCGCGCTCTCATGAGGTCTCTTCTCCTCTCCCTCTCTCTTGAGACCTCCTGTTAAAAGAAATTGAGCAAGTACAGTTAGTACATTATAAAATCTGGCTTACAGAGGTTGTTCTAATTTCTTACTATCATGTAAGATACTTACAGCGGTGAGTCGGCTGATTGCCTTCTGCTCCATTTCCAATTTTTTCTTCAATATTGCAACCTCCAACTCCTTTCTGTCAGCCTCTCCTGGCAAAAAAAGTAACAAAAAATTAGAACTCGTACAGCCAAGATGAATAAATCACTTTGGTTTTTAAAATGAAAACAATTAAAATGTTCTTAAGTTAAAATAAGACTCACTTTCTGGATCAAGATTTGTTAAGTGCTTGAGTTCCTCATTCCGCTCCAGAAGATGGGCCAGTTCGCTGGCTAACGTCTTGTTCTCCTCTTCCAACTAAGATGCGGAAATTAAAGGAAGCATGCATCAGTCATCGGATATAGATACGCAGACAAAAAGAGGGGGCTTAAATCAGGATTGTGAGGGAAATGAATGACTTACAGCTCTTATGGTGGCATCTTTTTCTGCCAGCTCCTTCTCCCGTGAGGATGTCACCTTGTCTATCTGCTTCTGTTCTGTATTTTTATGGAAAAACACTTGTGTTGTTAAACAATATTCCCAAAAGACATTACGTATTAACCCGCCAACAAGACTAACATTTAAGACTGGTCATTAAATAGGAAGAGTCAGGTGTGGTGCAGAGGGAGGGTTGCCTTTGTGTCCCCACTCCTGCCACAGGTTCCACACAAACAAAAGAGTTGGTTACTCACTTTGTTCTCTTTGGTGGTCTCTGTATTTCTGCAGACAGACCTGCCAAAAGAAGACATTTTGAACAGCTCAGGACAAATCAGCTGGAGGAGGCGAATTTACTAAGTATTATAAATCATAGTGTGGATACGATCGCAGTAGCACATATCAATGCTTGGCCAATGTCGTGCTTCAGATTTTTTTCTTTTTTGAAAAAAATAGAAAAGAAAAAATGAATTTATGGGAAATTATACTTCCAAGGCTTTTTCTTCAGATGGTCTTTTGCTATTGGAGTCAAAGAAAGTCAACTCAGTCTGGAAAGAAGGGATCCTAGACTCAGAAGGCCAACTGGGTTTTTTAAAAAAATACAAATATGGTAGAACTTCCCACTTATGAAAAAGGATTAACAGGAACAAAAGTTCCACTGGATCCCGTATGCTAATTTTGTTTAGAGAGTTGGAGTGAATCAAATCAGCTAGTTCATCCTCCTGCCCCTCTAACCATAGCATGAAGACCCTCACTAGCCATTGTTAAGTAACAACCCTCATGGCATCACCTGAATTTCACCTCCAGCCAGCTGCAGGGACAGCTAAAGCTGCCCTTTAGTTGCTCTGCAGTTAAAGTGATGTTTTAATGGCCCTCTTCTTCCAATATAAACCTGGCTGTACAAACAATTGACAGTGCTGATGACAACATGGTCAGAAGCTAGGATCTTCCCATCTCTAGTTTAGTGTAGGGTGACTCTGGGCCTCGTGATTACTAGTTGTATGGATTTTAGGCAGCTGTTTGTAAATTGTGAAGAGTTGCTATGGAGTCATCCGTATAAAAATACTATTAAATCAGTCAGCCCGTGCCAGCTTTTCTCCATCTTTCCTCCGACCCAGTTCTGGGCTGATAATCAGAGAAGACATTGCTACATGTACTGTTCAGGTTCCACTGTTGTGTATAGTGAGGGAGCAGTCAGTGATATAAGCAAGTGGGTTGATTGTCATGGGAACAGGTATTTGGGGAAGGGGACCACATCCATGCATTGCAGCAGTTGTCTCCATCTGTCACAGCCAAACACAGTAGGAAGGGGTGGGGGGCTCTCTCCCCTCCCTCGTTACACCTGATGAATTGAAATAGGGATCAATGTCACTCTGAACCTTTCCCAGTGCTAAAAAGGGACAAGGGACAGGGTTAGGGTTAGGGTTAACCAGGACTAATGGCCAATGCAGTTTAGCACGCAGAAGACTAGAACACACACTATTTATTTGTTTATTTATCATATTTAAGAACTGCCCATTTCCCTCAGTCTAGGTACTATACAAATGCAATATTAAAAACACGAGCATCGTATATAAAATTTAAAAGAGGCAAGTGATGTTAAAAATTAATTAGAAGGAGGGATTTTATTATGATGATTATTATTTATGCTACATGTCATGCTACCTCTTTGAATCTTGAACTCATCCTAGAGTTACGCAGTTGACAAGTAAATAAATAAATAAACAAAAAAGAGGGCCTTACCTCAAACAGGAGTTTCCCTGCATAGTATAAGAATGTCTCCATCCTTAATGCCCTAAACTAAACTAATCCTAAACTAACTAAATATATTAAATATAATAAATAGATAAATAAATAAATAGATAAATAAATAAATTGAGAAATAAATAGATAAATAAATTGATAAATAGGTAAATAGATAAATAAATGAATAAATAAATAGATAAATAAACAGATAAATAAATAGAAATAAACAAATGTATTAAATAAGATAAATAATGCCTTAATGCCCTAAACTAAACTAATCCTAACCTAAATAAATAAATATATTAAATATAATAAATAGATAAATAGATATATAAATAGGTAAATAGATAAATAGATATAGATAAATAAATAGATAAATAAATAGATAAATATGCAAATAGATAAATAAATGGATAAATAAATAAATAGATAAATAAATAGATAAATGAATAGATAAATATGCAAATAGATAAATAAATGGATAAATAAATAAATAGATAAATAGATAAATAAATAGATAAATGAATAGATAAATATGCAAATAGATAAATAAATAGATAAATAGGTAAATTATAAATAAATAGATAAATAAATGTAAATAAACAAATGTGATAAATAAACAAAGATAAATAAGCAGGAAAATAAATACCGAAAAAGAAACAAAAGCTAAGCTATTAAAACGCTGTGAAATAAAAGCAAAACCTGACTACGCCACCACTACTCAAAACCCACAAGAGCTTTCATTCAGCCCACCAGAAGTTTTATTTACTTCTCCTTTGTGAGCTCATCTACCTGTCGCCACCATCATGAAGCATGACCTCACAAAGGAAAAGCAAAGCAAAGTGATGGGCTGTTTGGATGCTACTCAGAGATTTATTCCTTTTTGCAATATTTCAGTATTTTTCAATATTGGGAAAAATGTAATTACAAAATCCCGTTGATGCGTTTGGTGGAATCAGAGGCTGAAGTAAGAAGAAAAACACCTTAGAAAAATTAGTGCCACTGAAGAAAGCAGGGAGATTGTTGGAGAAATATGCACAATTTAAACTGACAAAGTGGTGCAGAGGTGAGAGAGCAGAATTGGAGATATTCTTGCTCTTGCAAGAAGCACCTTTCCCTTTCTCCAACCCCCCTTTTCTCTAGCTATTAATTGTTACTTTTGTATTTTAATCCTACTTTGGACATTATTAACTCATATCTCTTTGGATCATGTTAATTGTTATTATTACTAGTAAAACAAGTTCCCCCGTACGCTTTTCCATTCATACAGAGTCAGTAATTGAAATCTGAGAATAAAGAATATTTTCCCCAAACTTCCGCCATTAGAGCTTGACATAGCAGCAGCTTTCCTCTCTCTCACCCACTTCCAGACCAGTTCAGGGCTACAAAAAATAATATGAAAATGTCGAATATAACACAGCAATTAAATTTGCAGCATATTGTCAACAATAACATCAGTGGGACTTCTTGATTTTGGTTTGGCTTTTTACTTCCTAATAGTCATCTCCCATAATTCTCTGGTTTCCAGAGTACAAGGTATCGGTCTGCTTCTCCTCAACTTTGAGGATGCAAAGAGAAGTCAGAGAAGTCTGTCATGCCCAGTTGCAAGTGTGCATGTGTAAAATTTCCCAGGCCTAACAAATACAATCCTCAGGCACCTGCTAGCCATTGTAATCACTGGTAAGAGATGGGAATGTCCACCGAGGGAGACGCTGCTGGCATTCCTGGGCTCTCAACTTCACCCCACTTTTCTGCCATGTTCTACCAGGAGCCTCAGTGATTTACCTATCCTTCACCTACACTCGGATGTGGCCCTTCGGTCATGGCTGGTGCTGCCTCGTGGTACCGGCAGTCTTCGGGAGGGATGGGGGTTTTCAGCATGTGTGGAAAAGTGGGACCGTGGCAGATATGGAGTTTGGCACTTCGAAATATGATGTCATTGTGATCGGGGGCCTTGGGTGATGCTGCAGAAAGAGCCGTTCATCTTTCTCTGTGGTGCAAAGCCAACTTGCCTCCTGCGATGCATCTTGGGAAGCGCACAAGCATTTCCTATAACAGGGCTGGTATCTTGGCAAGCGAAACTACTACTCTGCAATAGCATTGTGGTCTCCTGGCTACTGTAACAATGCCATATGATAACAACAACAACAACAACTAACCTTTCTGAGGGGATAGCCTGTTGCATGTCCTTCTGATTAGCTACAGTGCCTGGGACATACCTCCTTCCCCCCACCAGTTGGACACTTCTCTGGCAGCCAGGGTATCCTAAGCTCTTGTGTTTTGCGTTGGTCAGCAGCTGCCATTTTTTATTATCTTATGCATATAAATCTTGTGGTGGATAACGATAGCCCGTTAGACCAATGGCCCTGCATCAACCCATGTTTTATCACCTGCTCCAGAGGTTCAACCCGTACTTTTCCCTGGGGCCACCTTTTTAATTTCTCCCCAGGCTGGATGAAGCATGCTCCTATTGGGATTTCTGATAAAGAATTATCTTTATGAGTATTTTGTAACTTGGTTTAAAAATAAATTATTCAGAATAAAATTTGGGTTAAGTTTGTGTTATATATTTCTCGGTTTTTAAAAATTATTTTTGTAACTGTTTCTAATATCTCTTGTTGCATTGGGTGCCAGTTTGTTTTCCGGTCCAATTTAAAATCCTTCATGGCACGGGATCAGTTTACTTAAGTAAGCGCCTTGTCCCAGGCCGTCCCATCCAGTTAGGCAGAAAGAGTATGTTACAGACTCTATCAGTTAAAGAATGTCTACTGGCGGGATCTAAGAAGAGACATTCTCTGCCATTGCCCCCCACCTCCTGGATCATCTTGCCTCCAGAGGTGAGATTGGTCCTCACTCTCCCGGCCTTCCAAAGAGCATGAAGACCTGGCTCTGCCAATTCATGTGGGGACCAAAGAGCAGCATGCCATTTTGGGAGGGCCTGGTGTGAGCCTGAGAGAAAGTCCCTCCTCCTCATTCAGTTTTCATTCTGTTTCAATTCTTATCTTTTATTGCACGGAAGGGTCCTTTCTCCAAAAATATGGAAATCGTACTCATTGCAGTGTATTTTTGGCTGACCCTGAAATGCCTGAGATAGCTTCTTTGTTGGGTCTTCTGGCATTAACGTTGTTCCTCATAAGAGAAAATACTTAACACAGTTAAGGTCAGGCATTCCCAATGACACAAAAGTGAAGAATAAATGAACATATTAGCCATATCCCTCTTAGATTAGATCCTGGGAGAGGGAGGGAGGGAGGGAGGGAGGGAGAGAGAGAATTTAAATAAGTTAGGGTTAAATTAGATTTTATAAAGGTGATGTAGGTTTGTCTTCTTATGTAGGGTTCATGAGTCTGTAGTATGTGCTATAAATCATGTAGTGCCTGTAAGTACCCTCCTTTGCAGGCCATTGAATAAAAACGAATTAAGTATTAGATTACCTCTCCTGCTCTTTCAAAGATAGCTGTTTGAATATATTTCTTCATTAAATATAATATATTTTATTTTAAAATGTATTTTACTTCATGATCAATAATGGAGATGGAATGTTTTGTACAAGAAAACAAATACAGAAAATAAGGCTATAAAAATTATGTTCTGCATTAGGTTGACATTCATTATAATACAGGTAGTTCTCGATTTATGATTGTAGCCAATTCCAAAGTTGCAGCATTATGCCATTTGTTAAGCAGGTCACGTGCTGCTGCCCGATTTTACGAATGTGCAAAATGGTTTACAAGCCTGAAGAAATTGCTTGGACCCAGTTTCCATTCATCCATTCATCCACTTTGTATAGCCTGTTGTTTCTCTGCATCATAGTTAAAAGGTCACCGATTGAAATTTGGGAGACAGCGCTGTACTCTTCCATCTGAACAGATTAAGGAATCGATGTGCCACTTGGAAAGCCATGGAAAGCAATATAGAGCTTCCTTTCTCAGCTGAGGTGCACTTGTAAGTGAGAACGTTCTGTTGAGTTGTATTTGCATATACTCTCATGATTCCGATAGATGAAACCCATCAAAAGAACTTCAAGGCAAGAATTCTTCCTTAAAGAACATTTTGTTCAGGAAACAAAGTATTGGCACTACATAGTTCAACCCAAAACCAGATTCCCTTCCCCCAGATACAACGTAACAAATTGCAATTCCCACCCCCATGAAGCAGTCATTAATCACATTCTCCAATTAGCCTGAGGCAAGCCTTTCCACTGATTCATTGTTCTCACTATCAGGAAATTTATCCATCATTCTAGCTTGGATCCCTCCATGATGATTTTCGGTTGGTTACTTCTTATCCTGTTCCAGATGCTTTGGAGAATAGGCCATCCCCCTTTTCTCTCTGGCAGCCCCTCAACTATTGGCAGACAGCTATCATGACACTCCTAATCCTTTTCTTGGTTAGGCTAGACACGCCTAGTTCAATCGTCGTAAGACTTAGCCTCCAGATCCCGAATCATCTTTTACTTCATCATCAATGGATGGGTGGACATTTGGGCAGATGGAAGGTATCAACTTGGCTGGCAAGGCCGTTGGCCAAAGCACGCTTGATGTCTTTCCCCTGGGCGCTCTTGAGGTGTTCTTTCTTAACATGCCAGGTACTCAGGGCAGAAACTTGCAGGGCACGATCATCCTGCGTGACATTCAAATTTCTGGAAGCATTTTCCTGACTTTGACCCCCAGACAAGAAATGGACGCCAAAAGCAATTTCTTCAGGAGCGTATTTGGTGGTGAAGGAGAATGTTCATAATACAGGTAGTCATCATGTTACGACTTCAGTTGGGACCAATTGCCATGGTCTTGGTTAAGGGAAGAGGTGTAAAAAGTGATGTATGTCACTTGACTGCATCTCTGAGCCACAGCTGGTCCTGGTTTTTCCTGGTTGAGTTAAGACGGGAGAAGAGGGAGTCCCAAAAAGAGGGACAGGTGTCTTTGAATTCACTGAAACAGATTAAAAACAAGTAGGTTAGAATGGAAGTCATGTTAGTGCAATCCTGTATTTGAAGATTGTATTTGAAGAAAAACCAGATCTTATTTTGAAACACAGATAAGAATTTCAATAAAAAATAACTAACACATTAAATTACACATCAAACAGCATTTTTGTCTAATGCAAACTAGCCAGTTGAAAGAGACAATAGTTAATCTGATGAATAACTTCTCAGCAAAAATTAGCAGGTAGAATATTAGCAAATTTTTAAATTACATTTGCCTTTGGAACAATGCAACCCAGCACATCAAGAAAAGCCATCTAAGCTCTATTTCTAATGGCATAAGAGAGGGCATTCTGTCTAAAATCTCCTATTTCGTGGCTGAATGTTATAGCCTAACCTGAATGTGAAAATTTCAGGATAATTCATGGAAACATTCAAACAAAAAAATTCTTCTTTTTTTTTGCATGACTCCTACCGTATTTGCCCGAAAATATTGACCATATTCAGAATGAAACAGAAACATATCAGATCACTTACTCCATCTCTACTACAATCTGCGGTTGGGAACCCACATGTTCTTGACCGCGATAGAGTCATCTGTTTTCACTTGACCCCGAGCTACTGTAAAAAAATAAAAATTGTGTTGCAAAATTGATTTGATTTTTACTACCAAATGTTGTATGATAACTTTTCTATGGAAAAAAACATGTAATGTCTTAAAAATGGTATCATTTACCTTCTTGACGCATTCAGATATTTTTTTCTATTTGCTTCTTGCAGAGGCTGAAAATTGTTAAACAAATATTTTAGAATGGGGTAGAGAGTCATCAATTGAAATATGTCTCTTTCTCTCCCAGAAGCAGAAGGACAAAGCTCACCGACAATCTTCTCTCCGAATAAGGGATAGACAGTAGCTGGGAGCAGATGGCATCGATTGCCCGGTCCCGCGCTCTCATGAGGTCTCTTCTCCTCTCCCTCTCTCTTGAGACCTCCTGTTAAAAGAAATTGAGCAAGTACAGTTAGTACATTATAAAATCTGGCTTACAGAGGTTGTTCTAATTTCTTACTATCATGTAAGATACTTACAGCGGTGAGTCGGCTGATTGCCTTCTGCTCCATTTCCAATTTTTTCTTCAATATTGCAACCTCCAACTCCTTTCTGTCAGCCTCTCCTGGCAAAAAAAAGTAACAAAAAATTAGAACTCGTACAGCCAAGATGAATAAATCACTTTTGTTTTTAAAATGAAAACAATTAAAATGTTCTTAAGTTAAAATAAGACTCACTTTCTGGATCAAGATTTGTTAAGTGCTTGAGTTCCTCATTCCGCTCCAGAAGATGGGCCAGTTCGCTGGCTAACGTCTTGTTCTCCTCTTCCAACTAAGATGCGGAAATTAAAGGAAGCATGCATCAGTCATCGGATATAGATACGCAGACAAAAAGAGGGGGCTTAAATCAGGATTGTGAGGGAAATGAATGACTTACAGCTCTTATGGTGGCATCTTTTTCTGCCAGCTCCTTCTCCCGTGAGGATGTCACCTCGTCTGTCTGCTTCTGTTCTGTATTTTTATGGAAAAACACTTGTGTTGTTAAACAATATTCCCAAAAGACATTACGTATTAACCCGCCAACAAGACTAACATTTAAGACTGGTCATTAAATAGGAAGGGTCAGGTGTGGTGCAGAGGGAGGGTTGCCTTTGTATCCCCACTCCTGCCACAGGTTCCACACAAACAAAAGAGTTGGTTACTCACTTTGTTCTCTTTGGTGGTCTCTGTATTTCTGCAGACAGACCTGCCAAAAGAAGACATTTTGAACAGCTCAGGACAAATCAGCTGGAGGAGGCGAATTTACTAAGTATTATAAATCATAGTGTGGATACGATCGCAGTAGCACATATCAATGCTTGGCCAATGTCGTGCTTCAGATTTTTTTCTTTTTTGAAAAAAATAGAAAAGAAAAAATGAATTTATGGGAAATTATACTTCCAAGGCTTTTTCTTCAGATGGTCTTTTGCTATTGGAGTCAAAGAAAGTCAACTCAGTCTGGAAAGAAGGGATCCTAGACTCAGAAGGCCAACTGGGTTTTTTAAAAAAATACAAATATGGTAGAACTTCCCACTTATGAAAAAGGATTAACAGGAACAAAAGTTCCACTGGATCCCGTATGCTAATTTTGTTTAGAGAGTTGGAGTGAATCAAATCAGCTAGTTCATCCTCCTGCCCCTCTAACCATAGCATGAAGACCCTCACTAGCCATTGTTAAGTAACAACCCTCATGGCATCACCTGAATTTCACCTCCAGCCAGCTGCAGGGACAGCTAAAGCTGCCCTTTAGTTGCTCTGCAGTTAAAGTGATGTTTTAATGGCCCTCTTCTTCCAATATAAACCTGGCTGTACAAACAATTGACAGTGCTGATGACAACATGGTCAGAAGCTAGGATCTTCCCATCTCTAGTTTAGTGTAGGGTGACTCTGGGCCTCGTGATTACTAGTTGTGTGGATTTTAGGCAGCTGTTTGTAAATTGTGAAGAGTTGCTATGGAGTCATCCGTATAAAAATACTATTAAATCAGTCAGCCCGTGCCAGCTTTTCTCCATCTTTCCTCCGACACAGTTCTGGGCTGATAATCAGAGAAGACATTGCTACATGTACTGTTCAGGTTCCACTGTTGTGTATAGTGAGGGAGCAGTCAGTGATATAAGCAAGTGGGTTGATTGTCATGGGAACAGGTATTTGGGGAAGGGGACCACATCCATGCATTGCAGCAGTTGTCTCCATCTGTCACAGCCAAACACAGTAGGAAGGGGTGGGGGGCTCTCTCCCCTCCCTCGTTACACCTGATGAATTGAAATAGGGATCAATGTCACTCTGAACCTTTCCCAGTGCTAAAAAGGGACAAGGGACAGGGTTAGGGTTAGGGTTAACCAGGACTAATGGCCAATGCAGTTTAGCACGCAGAAGACTAGAACACACACTATTTATTTGTTTATTTATCATATTTAAGAACTGCCCATTTCCCTCAGTCTAGGTACTATACAAATGCAATATTAAAAACACGAGCATCGTATATAAAATTTAAAAGAGGCAAGCAATGTTAAAAATTAATTAGAAAGAGGGATTTTATTATTATGATTATTACTGTATTTATGCTACATGTCATGCTACCTCTTTGAATCTTGAACTCATCCTAGAGTTACGCAGTTGACAAGTAAATAAATAAATAAACAAAAAAGAGGGCCTTACCTGAAACAGGAGTTTCCCTGCATAGTATAAGAATGTCTCCATCCTTAATGCCCTAAGCTAAACTAATCCTAAACTAACTAAATATATTAAATATAATAAATAGATAAATAAATAAATAGATAAATAAATAAATTGAGAAATAAATAGATAAATAAATTGATAAATAGGTAAATAGATAAATAAATGAACAAATAAATAGATAAATAAACAGATAAATAAATAGAAATAAACAAATGTATTAAATAAGATAAATAATGCCTTAATGCCCTAAACTAAACTAATCCTAACCTAAATAAATAAATATATTAAATATAATAAATAGATAAATAGATATATAAATAGGTAAATAGATAAATAGATATAGATAAATAAATAGATAAATAAATAGATAAATATGCAAATAGATAAATAAATGGATAAATAAATAAATAGATAAATAGATAAATAAATAGATAAATGAATAGATAAATATGCAAATAGATAAATAAATGGATAAATAAATAAATAGATAAATAGATAAATAAATAGATAAATGAATAGATAAATATGCAAATAGATAAATAAATAGATAAATAGGTAAATTATAAATAAATAGATAAATAAATGTAAATAAACAAATGTGATAAATAAACAAAGATAAATAAGCAGGAAAATAAATACCGAAAAAGAAACAAAAGCTAAGCTATTAAAACGCTGTGAAATAAAAGCAAAACCTGACTACGCCACCACTACTCAAAACCCACAAGAGCTTTCATTCAGCCCACCAGAAGTTTTATTTACTTCTCCTTTGTGAGCTCATCTACCTGTCGCCACCATCATGAAGCATGACCTCACAAAGGAAAAGCAAAGCAAAGTGATGGGCTGTTTGGATGCTACTCAGAGATTTATTCCTTTTTGCAATATTTCAGTATTTTTCAATATTGGGAAAAATGTAATTACAAAATCCCGTTGATGCGTTTGGTGGAATCAGAGGCTGAAGTAAGAAGAAAAACACCTTAGAAAAATTAGTGCCACTGAAGAAAGCAGGGAGATTGTTGGAGAAATATGCACAATTTAAACTGACAAAGTGGTGCAGAGGTGAGAGAGCAGAATTGGAGATATTCTTGCTCTTGCAAGAAGCAACTTTCCGTTTCTCCAACCCCCCTTTTCTCTAGCTATTAATTGTTACTTTTGTATTTTAATCCTACTTTGGACATTATTAACTCATATCTCTTTGGATCATGTTAATTGTTATTATTACTAGTAAAACAAGTTCCCCCGTACGCTTTTCCATTCATACAGAGTCAGTAATTGAAATCTGAGAATAAAGAATATTTTCCCCAAACTTCCGCCATTAGAGCTTGACATAGCAGCAGCTTTCCTCTCTCTCACCCACTTCCAGACCAGTTCAGGGCTACAAAAAATAATATGAAAATGTCGAATATAACACAGCAATTAAATTTGCAGCATATTGTCAACAATAACATCAGTGGGACTTCTTGATTTTGGTTTGGCTTTTTACTTCCTAATAGTCATCTCCCATAATTCTCTGGTTTCCAGAGCACAAGGTATCGGTCTGCTTCTCCTCAATTTTGAGGATGCAAAGACGTCAGAGAAGTCTGTCATGCCCAGTTGCAAGTGTGCATGTGTAAAATTTCCCAGGCCTAACAAATATAATCCTCAGGCACCTGCTAGCCATTGGATGGGAATGTCCACCGAGGGAGACGCTGCTGGCATTCCTGGGCTCTCAACTTCACCCCACTTTTCTGCCATGTTCTACCAGGAGCCTCAGTGATTTACCTATCCTTCACCTACACTCGGATGTGGCCCTTCGGTCATGGCTGGTGCTGCCTCGTGGTACCGGCAGTCTTCGGGAGGGATGGGGGTTTTCAGCATGTGTGGAAAAGTGGGACCGTGGCAGATATGGAGTTTGGCACTTCGAAATATGATGTCATTGTGATCGGGGGCCTTGGGTGATGCTGCAGAAAGAGCCGCTCATCTTTCTCTGTGGTGCAAAGCCAACTTGCCCTCCTGCGATGCATCTTGGGAAGCGCACAAGCATTTCCTATAACAGGGCTGGTATCTTGGCAAGCGAAACTACTACTCTGCAATAGCATTGTGGTCTCCTGGCTACTGTAACAATGCCATATGATAACAACAACAACAACAACTAACCTTTCTGAGGGGATAGCCTGTTGCATGTCCTTCTGATTAGCTACAGTGCCTGGGACATACCTCCTTCCCCCCACCAGTTGGACACTTCTCTGGCAGCCAGGTTATCCTAAGCTCTTGTGTTTTGCGTTGGTCAGCAGCTGCCATTTTTTATTATCTTATGCATATAAATCTTGTGGTGGATAACGATAGCCCATTAGACCAATGGCCCTGCATCAACCAATGTTTTATCACCTGCTCCAGAGGTTCAACCCGTACTTTTCCCTGGGGCCACCTTTTTAATTTCTCCCCAGGCTGGATGAAGCATGCTCCTATTGGTGTTTCTGATAAAGAATTATCTTTATGAGTATTTTGTAACTTGGTTTAAAAATAAATTATTCAGAATAAAATTTGGGTTAAGTTTGTGTAATATATTTCTCGGTTTTTAAAAATTATTTTTGTAACTGTTTCTAATATCTCTTGTTGCATTGGGTGCCAGTTTGTTTTCCGGTCCAATTTAAAATCCTTCATGGCACGGGATCAGTTTACTTAAGTAAGCGCCTTGTCCCAGGCCGTCCCATCCAGTTAGGCGGAAAGAGTATGTTACAGACCCTATCAGTTAAAGAATGTCCACTGGCGGGATCTAAGAAGAGACATTCTCTGCCATTGCCCCCCACCTCCTGGATCATCTTGCCTCCAGAGGTGAGATTGGTCCTCACTCTCCCGGCCTTCCAAAGAGCATGAAGACCTGGCTCTGCCAATTCATGTGGGGACCAAAGAGCAGCGTGCCATTTTGGGAGGGCCTGGTGTGAGCCTGAGAGAAAGTCCCTCCTCCTCATTCAGTTTTCATTCTGTTTCAATTCTTATCTTTTATTGCACGGAAGGGTCCTTTCTCCAAAAATATGGAAATCGTACTCATTGCAGTGTATTTTTGGCTGACCCTGAAATGCCTGAGATAGCTTCTTTGTTGGGTCTTCTGGCATTAACGTTGTTCCTCATAAGAGAAAATACTTAACACAGTTAAGGTCAGGCATTCCCAATGACACAAAAGTGAAGAATAAATGAACATATTAGCCATATCCCTCTTAGATTAGATCCTGGGAGAGGGAGGGAGGGAGGGAGGGAGGGAGGGAGAGAGAGAATTTAAATAAGTTAGGGTTAAATTAGATTTTATAAAGGTGATGTAGGTTTGTCTTCTTATGTAGGGTTCATGAGTCTGTAGTATGTGCTATAAATCATGTAGTGCCTGTAAGTACCCTCCTTTGCAGGCCATTGAATAAAAACGAATGAAGCATTAGATTACCTCTCCTGCTCTTTCAAAGATAGCTGTTTGAATATATTTCTTCATTAAATATAATATATTTTATTTTAAAATGTATTTTACTTCATGATCAATAATGGAGATGGAATGTTTTGTACAAGAAAACAAATACAGAAAATAAGGCTATAAAAATTATGTTCTGCATTAGGTTGACATTCATTATAATACAGGTAGTTCTCGATTTATGATTGTAGCCAATTCCAAAGTTGCAGCATTATGCCATTTGTTAAGCAGGTCACGTGCTGCTGCCCGATTTTACGAATGTGCAAAATGGTTTACAAGCCTGAAGAAATTGCTTGGACCCAGTTTATTCATCCATTCATCCACTTTGTATAGCCTGTTGTTTCTCTGCATCATAGTTAAAAGGTCACCGATTGAAATTTGGGAGACAGCGCTGTACTCTTCCATCTGAACAGATTAAGGAATCGATGTGCCACTTGGAAAGCCATGGAAAGCAATATAGAGCTTCCTTTCTCAGCTGAGGTGCACTTGTAAGTGAGAACGTTCTGTTGAGTTGTATTTGCATATACTCTCATGATTCCGATAGATGAAACCCATCAAAAGAACTTCAAGGCAAGAATTCTTCCTTAAAGAACATTTTGTTCAGGAAACAAAGTATTGGCACTACATAGTTCAACCCAAAACCAGATTCCCTTCCCCCAGATACAACGTAACAAATTGCAATTCCCACCCCCATGAAGCAGTCATTAATCACATTCTCCAATTAGCCTGAGGCAAGCCTTTCCACTGATTCATTGTTCTCACTATCAGGAAATTTATCCATCATTCTAGCTTGGATCCCTCCATGATGATTTTCGGTTGGTTACTTCTTATCCTGTTCCAGATGCTTTGGAGAATAGGCCATCCCCCTTTTCTCTCTGGCAGCCCCTCAACTATTGGCAGACAGCTATCATGACACTCCTAATCCTTTTCTTGGTTAGGCTAGACACGCCTAGTTCAATCGTCGTAAGACTTAGCCTCCAGATCCCGAATCATCTTTTACTTCATCATCAATGGATGGGTGGATATTTGGGCAGATGGAAGGTATCAACTTGGCTGGCAAGGCCGTTGGCCAAAGCACGCTTGATGTCTTTCCCCTGGGCGCTCTTGAGGTGTTCTTTCTTAACATGCCAGGTACTCAGGGCAGAAACTTGCAGGGCACGATCATCCTGCGTGACATTCAAATTTCTGGAAGCATTTTCCTGACTTTGACCCCCAGACAAGAAATGGACGCCAAAAGCAATTTCTTCAGGAGCGTATTTGGTGGTGAAGGAGAATGTTCATAATACAGGTAGTCATCATGTTACGACTTCAGTTGGGACCAATTGCCATGGTCTTGGTTAAGGGAAGAGGTGTAAAAAGTGATGTATGTCACTTGACTGCATCTCTGAGCCACAGCTGGTCCTGGTTGTTCCTGGTTGAGTTAAGACGGGAGAAGAGGGAGTCCCAAAAAGAGGGACAGGTGTCTTTGAATTCACTGAAACAGATTAAAACCAAGTAGGTTAGAATGGAAGTCATGTTAGTGCAATCCTGTATTTGAAGATTGTATTTGAAGAAAAACCAGATCTTATTTTGAAACACAGATAAGAATTTCAATAAAAAATAACTAACACATTAAATTACACATCAAACAGCATTTTTGTCTAATGCAAACTAGCCAATTGAAAGAGACAATAGTTAATCTGATGAATAACTTCTCAGCAAAAATTAGCAGGTAGAATATTAGCAAATTTTTAAATTACATTTGCCTTTGGAACAATGCAACCCAGCACATCAAGAAAAGCCATCTAAGCTCTATTTCTAATGGCATAAGAGAGGGCATTCTGTCTAAAATCTCCTATTTCGTGGCTGAATGTTATAGCCTAACCTGAATGTGAAAATTTCAGGATAATTCATGGAAACATTCAAACAAAAAAATTCTTCTTTTTTTTTGCATGACTCCTACCGTATTTGCCCGAAAATATTGACCATATTCAGAATGAAACAGAAACATATCAGATCACTTACTCCATCTCTACTACAATCTGCGGTTGGGAACCCACATGTTCTTGACCGCGATAGAGTCATCTGTTTTCACTTGACCCCGAGCTACTGTAAAAAAATAAAAATTGTGTTGCAAAATTGATTTGATTTTTACTACCAAATGTTGTATGATAACTTTTCTATGGAAAAAAACATGTAATGTCTTAAAAATGGTATCATTTACCTTCTTGACGCATTCAGATATTTTTTTCTATTTGCTTCTTGCAGAGGCTGAAAATTGTTAAACAAATATTTTAGAATGGGGTAGAGAGTCATCAATTGAAATATGTCTCTTTCTCTCCCAGAAGCAGAAGGACAAAGCTCACCGACAATCTTCTCTCCGAATAAGGGATAGACAGTAGCTGGGAGCAGATGGCATCGATTGCCCGGTCCCGCGCTCTCATGAGGTCTCTTCTCCTCTCCCTCTCTCTTGAGACCTCCTGTTAAAAGAAATTGAGCAAGTACAGTTAGTACATTATAAAATCTGGCTTACAGAGGTTGTTCTAATTTCTTACTATCATGTAAGATACTTACAGCGGTGAGTCGGCTGATTGCCTTCTGCTCCATTTCCAATTTTTTCTTCAATATTGCAACCTCCAACTCCTTTCTGTCAGCCTCTCCTGGCAAAAAAAGTAACAAAAAATTAGAACTCGTACAGCCAAGATGAATAAATCACTTTGGTTTTTAAAATGAAAACAATTAAAATGTTCTTAAGTTAAAATAAGACTCACTTTCTGGATCAAGATTTGTTAAGTGCTTGAGTTCCTCATTCCGCTCCAGAAGATGGGCCAGTTCGCTGGCTAACGTCTTGTTCTCCTCTTCCAACTAAGATGCGGAAATTAAAGGAAGCATGCATCAGTCATCGGATATAGATACGCAGACAAAAAGAGGGGGCTTAAATCAGGATTGTGAGGGAAATGAATGACTTACAGCTCTTATGGTGGCATCTTTTTCTGCCAGCTCCTTCTCCTGTGAGGATGTCACCTCGTCTGTCTGCTTCTGTTCTGTATTTTTATGGAAAAACACTTGTGTTGTTAAACAATATTCCCAAAAGACATTACGTATTAACCCACCAACAACACTAACATTTAAGACTGGTCATTAAATAGGAAGAGTCAGGTGTGGTGCAGAGGGAGGGTTGCCTTTGTGTCCCCACTCCTGCCACAGGTTCCACACAAACAAAAGAGTTGGTTACTCACTTTGTTCTCTTTGGTGGTCTCTGTATTTCTGCAGACAGACCTGCCAAAAGAAGACATTTTGAACAGCTCAGGACAAATCAGCTGGAGGAGGCGAATTTACTAAGTATTATAAATCATAGTGTGGATACGATCGCAGTAGCACATATCAATGCTTGGCCAATGTCGTGCTTCAGATTTTTTTCTTTTTTGAAAAAAATAGAAAAGAAAAAATGAATTTATGGGAAATTATACTTCCAAGGCTTTTTCTTCAGATGGTCTTTTGCTATTGGAGTCAAAGAAAGTCAACTCAGTCTGGAAAGAAGGGATCCTAGACTCAGAAGGCCAACTGGGTTTTTTAAAAAAATACAAATATGGTAGAACTTCCCACTTATGAAAAAGGATTAACAGGAACAAAAGTTCCACTGGATCCCGTATGCTAATTTTGTTTAGAGAGTTGGAGTGAATCAAATCAGCTAGTTCATCCTCCTGCCCCTCTAACCATAGCATGAAGACCCTCACTAGCCATTGTTAAGTAACAACCCTCATGGCATCACCTGAATTTCACCTCCAGCCAGCTGCAGGGACAGCTAAAGCTGCCCTTTAGTTGCTCTGCAGTTAAAGTGATGTTTTAATGGCCCTCTTCTTCCAATATAAACCTGGCTGTACAAACAATTGACAGTGCTGATGACAACATGGTCAGAAGCTAGGATCTTCCCATCTCTAGTTTAGTGTAGGGTGACTCTGGGCCTCGTGATTACTAGTTGTGTGGATTTTAGGCAGCTATTTGTAAATTGTGAAGAGTTGCTATGGAGTCATCCGTATAAAAATACTATTAAATCAGTCAGCCCGTGCCAGCTTTTCTCCATCTTTCCTCCGACCCAGTTCTGGGCTGATAATCAGAGAAGACATTGCTACATGTACTGTTCAGGTTCCACTGTTGTGTATAGTGAGGGAGCAGTCAGTGATATAAGCAAGTGGGTTGATTGTCATGGGAACAGGTATTTGGGGAAGGGGACCACATCCATGCATTGCAGCAGTTGTCTCCATCTGTCACAGCCAAACACAGTAGGAAGGGGTGGGGGCTCTCTCCCCTCCCTCGTTACACCTGATGAATTGAAATAGGGATCAATGTCACTCTGAACCTTTCCCAGTGCTAAAAAGGGACAAGGGACAGGGTTAGGGTTAGGGTTAACCAGGACTAATGGCCAATGCAGTTTAGCACGCAGAAGACTAGAACACACACTATTTATTTGTTTATTTATCATATTTAAGAACTGCCCATTTCCCTCAGTCTAGGTACTATACAAATGCAATATTAAAAACACGAGCATCGTATATAAAATTTAAAAGAGGCAAGCAATGTTAAAAATTAATTAGAAAGAGGGATTTTATTATTATGATTATTACTGTATTTATGCTACATGTCATGCTACCTCTTTGAATATTGAACTCATCCTAGAGTTACGCAGTTGACAAGTAAATAAATAAATAAACAAAAAAGAGGGCCTTACCTGAAACAGGAGTTTCCCTGCATAGTATAAGAATGTCTCCATCCTTAATGCCCTAAGCTAAACTAATCCTAAACTAACTAAATATATTAAATATAATAAATAGATAAATAAATAAATAAATAAATAGATAAATAAATAAATTGAGAAATAAATAGATAAATAAATTGATAAATAGGTAAATAGATAAATAAATGAACAAATAAATAGATAAACAAACAGATAAATAAATAGAAATAAACAAATGTATTAAATAAGATAAATAATGCCTTAATGCCCTAAACTAAACTAATCCTAACCTAAATAAATAAATATATTAAATATAATAAATAGAGAAATAGATATATAAATAGGTAAATAGATAAATAGATATAGATAAATAAATAGATAAATAAATAGATAAATATGCAAATAGATAAATAAATGGATAAATAAATAAATAGATAAATAGATAAATAAATAGATAAATGAATAGATAAATATGGAAATAGATAAATAAATAGATAAATAGGTAAATTATAAATAAATAGATAAATAAATGTAAATAAACAAATGTGATAAATAAACAAAGATAAATAAGCAGGAAAATAAATACCGAAAAAGAAACAAAAGCTAAGCTATTAAAACGCTGTGAAATAAAAGCAAAACCTGACTACGCCACCACTACTCAAAACCCACAAGAGCTTTCATTCAGCCCACCAGAAGTTTTATTTACTTCTCCTTTGTGAGCTCATCTACCTGTCGCCACCATTATGAAGCATGACCTCAAAAAGGAAAAGCAAAGCAAAGTGATGGGCTGTTTGGATGCTACTCAGAGATTTATTCCTTTTTGCAATATTTCAGTATTTTTCAATATTGGGAAAAATGTAATTACAAAATCCCGTTGATGCGTTTGGTGGAATCAGAGGCTGAAGTAAGAAGAAAAACACCTTAGAAAAATTAGTGCCACTGAAGAAAGCAGGGAGATTGTTGGAGAAATATGCACAATTTAAACTGACAAAGTGGTGCAGAGGTGAGAGAGCAGAATTGGAGATATTCTTGCTCTTGCAAGAAGCAACTTTCCCTTTCTCCAACCCCCCTTTTCTCTAGCTATTAATTGTTACTTTTGTATTTTAATCCTACTTTGGACATTATTAACTCATATCTCTTTGGATCATGTTAATTGTTATTATTACTAGTAAAACAAGTTCCCCCGTACGCTTTTCCATTCATACAGAGTCAGTAATTGAAATCTGAGAATAAAGAATATTTTCCCCAAACTTCCGCCATTAGAGCTTGACATAGCAGCAGCTTTCCTCTCTCTCACCCACTTCCAGACCCGTTCAGGGCTACAAAAAATAATATGAAAATGTCGAATATAACACAGCAATTAAATTTGCAGCATATTGTCAACAATAACATCAGTGGGACTTCTTGATTTTGGTTTGGCTTTTTACTTCCTAATAGTCATCTCCCATAATTCTCTGGTTTCCAGAGCACAAGGTATCGGTCTACTTCTCCTCAATTTTGAGGATGCAAAGACGTCAGAGAAGTCTGTCATGCCCAGTTGCAAGTGTGCATGTGTAAAATTTCCCAGGCCTAACAAATATAATCCTCAGGCACCTGCTAGCCATTGGATGGGAATGTCCACCGAGGGAGACGCTGCTGGCATTCCTGGGCTCTCAACTTCACCCCACTTTTCTGCCATGTTCTACCAGGAGCCTCAGTGATTTACCTATCCTTCACCTACACTCGGATGTGGCCCTTCGGTCATGGCTGGTGCTGCCTCGTGGTACCGGCAGTCTTCGGGAGGGATGGGGGTTTTCAGCATGTGTAGAAAAGTGGGACCGTGGCAGATATGGAGTTTGGCACTTCGAAATATGATGTCATTGTGATCGGGGGCCTTGGGTGATGCTGCAGAAAGAGCCGCTCATCTTTCTCTGTGGTGCAAAGCCAACTTGTCCTCCTGCGATGCATCTTGGGAAACGCACAAGCATTTCCTATAACAGGGCTGGTATCTTGGCAAGCGAAACTACTACTCTGCAATAGCATTGTGGTCTTCTGGCTACTGTAACAATGCCATATGATAACAACAACAACAACAACAACAACAACTAATCTTTCTGAGGGGATAGCCTGTTGCATGTCCTTCTGATTAGCTACAGTGCCTGGGACATACCTCCTTCCCCCCACCAGTTGGACACTTCTCTGGCAGCCAGGTTATCCTAACCTCTTGTGTTTTGTGTTGGTCAGCAGCTGCCATTTTTTATTATCTTATGCATATAAATCTTGTGGTGGATAACGATAGCCCGTTAGACCAATGGCCCTGCATCAACCAATGTTTTATCACCTGCTCCAGAGGTTCAACCCGTACTTTTCCCTGGGGCCACCTTTTTAATTTCTCCCCAGGCTGGATGAAGCATGCTCCTATTGGTGTTTCTGATAAAGAATTATCTTTATGAGTATTTTGTAACTTGGTTTAAAAATAAATTATTCAGAATAAAATTTGGGTTAAGTTTGTGTTATATATTTCTCGGTTTTTAAAAATTATTTTTGTAACTGTTTCTAATATCTCTTGTTGCATTGGGTGCCAGTTTGTTTTCCGGTCCAATTTAAAATCCTTCATGGCACGGGATCAGTTTACTTAAGTAAGCGCCTTGTCCCAGGCCGTCCCATCCAGTTAGGCGGAAAGAGTATGTTACAGACCCTATCAGTTAAAGAATGTCTACTGGCGGGATCTAAGAAGAGACATTCTCTGCCATTGCCCCCCACCTCCTGGATCATCTTGCCTCCAGAGGTGAGATTGGTCCTCACTCTCCCGGCCTTCCAAAGAGCATGAAGACCTGGCTCTGCCAATTCATGTGGGGACCAAAGAGCAGCATGCCATTTTGGGAGGGCCTGGTGTGAGCCTGAGAGAAAGTCCCTCCTCCTCATTCAGTTTTCATTCTGTTTCAATTCTTATCTTTTATTGCACGGAAGGGTCCTTTCTCCAAAAATATGGAAATCGTACTCATTGCAGTGTATTTTTGGCTGACCCTGAAATGCCTGAGATAGCTTCTTTGTTGGGTCTTCTGGCATTAATGTTGTTCCTCATAAGAGAAAATACTTAACACAGTTAAGGTCAGGCATTCCCAATGACACAAAAGTGAAGAATAAATGAACATATTAGCCGTATCCCTCTTAGATTAGATCCTGGGAGAGGGAGGGAGGGAGGGAGGGAGGGAGGGAGGGAGAGAATTTCAATAAGTCAGGGTTAAATTAGATTTTATAAAGGTGATGTAGGTTTGTCTTCTTATGTAGGGTTCATGAGTCTGTAGTATGTGCTATAAATCATGTAGTGCCTGTAAGTGCCCTCCTTTGCAGGCCATTGAATAAAAACGAATGAAGCATTAGATTACCTCTCCTGCTCTTTCAAAGATAGCTGTTTGAATATATTTCTTCATTAAATATAATATATTTTATTTTAAAATGTATTTTACTTCATGATCAATAATGGAGATGGAATGTTTTGTACAAGAAAACAAATACAGAAAATAAGGCTATAAAAATTATGTTCTGCATTAAGTTGACATTCATTATAATACAGGTAGTCCTCGATTTATGACTGTAGCCAATTCCAAAGTTGCAGCCTTATGCCATTTGTTAAGCAGGTCACGTGCTCCTGCCTGATTTTACGAATGTGCAAAATGGTTTACAAGCCTGAAGAAATTGCTTGGACCCAGTTTCTTCATCCATTCATCCATTCATCCACTTTGTATAGCCTGTTGTTTCTCTGCATCATAGTTAAAAGGTCACCGATTGAAATTTGGGAGACAGCGCTGTACTCTTCCATCTGAACAGATTAAGGAATCGATGTGCCACTTGGAAAGCCATGGAAAGCAATATAGAGCTTCCTTTCTCAGCTGAGGTGCACTTGTAAGTGAGAACGTTCTGTTGAGTTGTATTTGCATATACTCTCATGATTCCGATAGATGAAACCCATCAAAAGAACTTCAAGGCAAGAATTCTTCCTTAAAGAACATTTTGTTCAGGAAACAAAGTATTGGCACTACATAGTTCAACCCAAAACCAGATTCCCTTCCCCCAGATACAACGTAACAAATTGCAATTCCCACCCCCATGAAGCAGTCATTAATCACATTCTCCAATTAGCCTGAGGCAAGCCTTTCCACTGATTCATTGTTCTTACTATCAGGATATTTATCCATCATTCTAGCTTGGATCCCTCCATGATGATTTTCGGTTGGTTACTTCTTATCCTGTTCCAGATGCTTTGGAGAACAGGCCATCCCCCTTTTCTCTCTGGCAGCCCCTCAACTATTGGCAGACAGCTATCATGACACTCCTAATCCTTTTCTTGGTTAGGCTAGACACGCCTAGTTCAATCGTCGTAAGACTTAGCCTCCAGATCCCGAATCATCTTTTACTTCATCATCAATGGATGGGTGGACATTTGGGCAGATGGAAGGTATCAACTTGGCTGGCAACTTGATGTCTTTCCCCTGGGCGCTCTTGAGGTGTTCTTTCTTAACATGTCAGGTACTCAGGCATTCCCAATGACACAAAAGTGCAGAATAAATGAACATATTAGCCATATCCCTCTTAGATTAGATTGTGGGAGAGGGAGGGAGGGAGGGAGGGAGGGAGGGAGGGAGGGAGGGAGGGAGGGAGAGAGAGAATTTAAATAAGTTAGGGTTAAATTAGATTTTATAAAGTTGATGTAGGTTTGTCTGTATTGGCACTACATAGTTCAACCCAAAACTAGATTCCCTTCCCCCAGATACAACATAACAAATTGCAATTCCCACCCCCATGAAGCAGTCATTAATCACATTCTCCAATTAGCCTGAAGTGTGGGCTCTTTCCCCAACTCCTCAGCCCACCAAAACGTTATCAATTCGTGTCCTTGAGTTCCCATGGAGCTGCATTATTATTATTATGGCTAGCTGAGTTCAAGAGTTCACCCCATCCCCCCTTCTACATCTAATTTTTAAACAGAAGAAAAAGTATATTAAAAGCAAAGCAAAAATGGCTGCAATTTCCATCAGTTGTCAGAGCGGGAACATCCATTGTTACAGCATTGACATCTACTGTAGCTGACGTATAAACTGGAGCAGGCATTTATTTACGTTTTTCATGCTACGCTTTGTTAAAAAAGGAATCCAGTCATCTTCAAGATCAACACAGTCTGCAATAGATCCCCTTGGGTTTATTGGAATTTCTTTCAGGCACGCATTGCAAGCAGCACTCCTGAGGTTCTGAAGACAATCACTAGTTTTCCCTAAGATTAAAACTCTCCTTGCAGCTGCTCTTGCACCCAAAGCCTGTCAGAGATTTAAAAAGACTCCCGGTGTTTGGATCAAGGTATCACCAAGCGCTCAGTCCGAGACTCATCAGTCAAATATGGTCAGGCACAGATCATAGTTCAGATCACCCCACAAGTAACATGTCATGATACAGTATGTGCACCCTTAGGGATTGAAACAGTGTTGTTTGCAAAACATGCATTTCTTAAAATATTCTGTGGTACACTCACTGTTCAGAAGAAGCAAACCAAACATGAAAGTAAAGTTTCATGCTGTGACACGAAACTAAAAATTAACCAAAACAAACGTATATTTAAATATTTAAGCTATGAAATGCACTTTTAGATCCATTTATAGGTGTATGACGCTCCCACTCATTACCTTCTTTTGTCAAAGTTGCTGGTGGCGTTTCTCTGCAAAAGCTGAACAAGGGCAGATTCTTCATGAATCCCCATCACTTCGATCCCTTTTGAGTCTTTGTGGAAAGACTTTGATGGTAGTCCTTTTTCCTCCCAGTGTTTAAAAAGGGTTTTATTTCAAGAATTCTGTGAGTCAGACATGCCTGCAAATTTTGAGCTTTGGGCCGTAGAGCAAGAGTGTTGTTCACCAGAAGAGGTTAGATTTCACATACTACCCAAAGATGGGCATGGGGTGTGTTAGAAAAAGGAACAAGCCAGGACTATTACGTTTTTCATGGCAACACAAAGATGTACATCTTTCTCTTACAAGAGAAGACAGCAGAAGGGAAAGGGGAGAAAAAGACAGCAGACATCACATTAGCTCAGGCTCAATAGAGCAACAAGAGAGAGTAGACAATGTAATCAAACCCATGGTGTTTAATAAGTAGTTGGACATAACAAGAGACTTAGAGAATACAGAATAACAGAGTTGGAAGAGACCCTGGAGATCTTCCAGTTCAACCTAGTGAGTAGAACACACACTATTTATTTGTTTATTTATCATATTTAAGAACTGCCCATCTCCCTCAGTCTAGGTACTATACAAATGCAATATTAAAAACACGAGCATCGTATATAAAATTTAAAAGAGGCAAGCGATGTTAAAAATTAATTAGAAAGAGGGATTTTATTATTATGATTATTACTGTATTTATGCTACATGTCATGCTACCTCTTTGAATCTTGAACTCATCCTAGAGTTACGCAGTTGACAAGTAAATAAATAAATAAACAAAAAAGAGGACCTTACCTCAAACAGGAGTTTCCCTGCATAGTATAAGAATGTCTCCATCCCTGAACCTGCATCAACCAATGTTTTATCACCTGCTCCAGAAGTTCAACCCACACTTTTCCCTGGGGCTACCTTTTTAATTTCTCCCCAGGCGGGATGAAGCATGCTCCTATTGGTGTTTCTGATAAAGAATTATCTTTATTGAGCATTTTGTAATTTGGTTTAAAAATAAATTGTTCAGAATAAAATTTGGGTTAAGATTGTATAATGTATTTCTCGTTTTTTTTAAAAATATATTTTATTAGATTTTATATGGGTAGGGAAAAGTAGGATCAGTGCGGGTACAGGAAAATTGGGATAAAAGGGACAGTTTGTGGATAAATACAGTAATAAGTAATTCAGCAAACAAGCTGTCTTCCGGGTCTTCATAATAAGTATTATTGCTTATATAATACTAGACAGTTATAAGAATAAATCAGTATAGTTACAACTGACATTTGGTAAAACACTAATATTCCTTTAAATAATTAACATAGTTGGTAGCATAACAACTATTTCCAATCATCAACCTTAATGCTTAATATAATAAAACTCTAAAACCTCTTCTTATTCTAATGTGTTTCAACCCACTGATAAAATTTTCCCCAAGTTTTCTAAAAGATTGAGTCTTCTTTCTCCTTCATCTCTAACGTTAATTTGTCCATTTCTGCACAATCTAAGATTTTCAAAATTATAATCTGGTCTGATGGTAGATTTTCATTTTTCCAAAATTGGGCAAATACTATTCTTACAGTTGTTAATACATGTAATATTAAATAATCATTTTCTTTACCATAGTTAGGTCTTAATATTCCTAAGAGAAACAGTTCCAGTTTAAATTCTATCTGCATTTTCGTCATCTTTTCTAACCATCTATGAATCTTAGACCAATATGTTTTTGCGACAGAGCATGTCCAACAAGCATGATAATAAGTACCCGGTTTTTGCTTACATTTCCAACATGTATCCGATAAATTTTTAAACATTTTCACTAATCGAACTGGTGTCATATGCCATTTATAAAACATTTTATATAAATTTTCTTTGTATGTTACTGCTTTAGTAAGTTTAATATTTTTATCCCACAGTTTTTGCCAGTCTTCTAATTCTATAGAATATCCATACTATCATTGTCTCTTTTACATGTTCTTCTTCCATCTTCCAATTTAATAAGTATTTATAAAGTTTGTTAATCAAATGTTCATTTGTTTTGAAAAGTATTTTATCAAGTGGAGTCAGTTCTTTGTAAAATCCCATTATTTTTATGTCTTTTTCATATCTTGTTTGAATTTGCAAATAGGACCACCATGTTAAGTCAATACCTTGTTGTTGAAGGGCTTGCCTGTCTTTGAGTTTTCCGTCCTTGTCCAAAATGTCTTTGTAACTAACAAGTTTATCATAATTAATCAAATTTGGGTAAGCAAATGCTTCCATCGTTGAAAGCCACTCAGGAATTTTCATATACATTTTGTGTCTAACTTTCTCCCATTCAGTAAGTAAAACATTTCTTATAGTATGGTTTTGAAAATACTTATGTGTTTTAGCTTTCTCATACCATAAAAAGGCATGCCAGCTTAGTTGAAGGTCATATCCCTCTAAATAGAGAATTTGCTTATTTCTCAGAGTAATCCATTTTTTAAGCCAAAGCAAAATAGCTGCTTGATAATAAAGTCTCCAATCCGGAAGTCCAAAACCCCCTCTCTCTTTCGAGTCTTGTAGAAGTTTACATTTATTTCTCGGTTTTTTAAAATTATTTTTGTAACTGTTTTTAATATCTCTTGTTGCATGGGGTAATTTTTAAGTTTTACTCCTATGCTATTAATACTTTGCAAGAGTGAATTCAGCAATTGTGATTTATTTAACAGATTGCAGTAAAATGTGAACTGCATTGGGTGCCAGTTTGTTTACCGGTCCAATTCAATGTGCTGGTTATCACCTTTAAAATCCTTCATAGCACGGGATCATTTTACATAAGGAAGCGCTTTGTCCCAGCCCGTCCCACCCAGTTAGGCGGAAAGGGTATGTTACGGACGCTGTCAGTTAAAGAATTCCTACTGGTGGGATCTAAGAAGAGAGCATTCTCTGCCATTGCCCCACACCCCCTGGATCATCTTGCCTCCAGAGGTGAGGTTGGCCCCCACTCTCCCGGCCTTCCAAAGAGCATGAAGACCTGGCTCTGCCAATCCGTATGGGGATCAAAGAACAGTGTGCCATTTTAGGAGGGCCTGGTGTGAGCCTGAGAGAAAGTCCCTCCTTCTCATTCAGTTTTCATTCTGTTTCAATTCTTATCTTTTATACTGTATGATTTTATGACTTTTTATCTGTAAACTGCCCAGAGTCACTTAGATGGGCAATGTTTAAATTTGATAAATAAAATGTTAAATTAAGTAATAAATAGTTATTAAATAAAAAATATCATATTGTCATACTTCTGTGAATTTGTCCACAGCATCCCTTTCCAGCTCACCCAACAGATATAAAAGCCGTACTAAATTCTTGTTATATTGTTGAAATGGTAAATACTTTAGTCTTAAAGTAATGGACAGATGGCAAAGTTACACACATATGATGAAACAAATCACCACTTAATATTAGGGGATGGATGTTCGATACATATCTACAAAAAGCTGCCATGAGATTCTTATGTTAATGATGTTTATTGTGTTAGAAGCTCCTTTGGCAATAAGGGTAGGAATAGCCTGCAGTATATTTTTGACAACATCTTAATTTAAAAAGTCTGTAAGCCTCTAACGATTCAAAAGCTGGGGAGAAATTTCCATAATTGCAGTTGTACGTAGAAACTTGCATATAGACTTGGCAACTCTTCCATTAACAGCCCACTCACACAGGCTCTATTTACATTGCTTTTTTTCTCTCTCTCTTGCAGAGAACCGAGCCAAAAAGGGACTGGTGAGAAACATTTTCCCTACCAAAGCTGATTATCTCAGCAGATAATATTGCCAAACTGCCATCATTAGCAGAAGAAAAACACCATGTATTTGTGTTTTATATGGTTTCCAGGAGTGAATGTGCTCCCAAGTTTACTAATAATTTTTCTCATCAAGAGGGGGTCCTGTGAACATTTTTTTGGCAAAACCCCACCAATCCCACATAGATTTAAATGTGAATACAAGTGAGAAGCTTTGCTATTTTATCCCACAATGGGCTTTGCCCGGCTATCTCAAATCCACTAGAGTGCATGGAGCTGAAATTTACTGTGAACAAAGCAGTCTAAAAGATGACATCTGTACCCAAAATAATCCTTCCTGCTGGCCCAGTTACATGCATGCATGATCGTCATATAGATTACAAGGTGGTTATTTTGATATAGGAAGGAAGGAAGGAAGGAAGGAAGGAAGGAAGGAAGGAAGGAAGGAAGGAAGGAAGGAAGGAAGGAAGGAAGGAAGAGTGGTTTTCTGTTAATAACAATAGTAAAGACTGTTAACTAAGAGCTCGGATCAGTCTCCTTGGAGTACAGCATTATCTCCATCCAATTCAGTATTCGGAGTTTGACTGGGAATATCACAGACATTGGTGTTTCACAAAAAGCTATTTTTTATCTGCTATGTGAAATCTTATTTCAGCAAGTACCATTACAATATCAGGTAACTTTGCAATATATAATGCTATTATAACCTTATAGTCCTATTACAATATCACAATATTCCACACTGGACAGATATTTTATCTCATAAAGTAAATTGAGATTCATCACAATTCTTGTTAATATGAATCTACAATAGTTTGCAGAATTAATAATGTTAATTTTAATGTTGGTCTTGTATTCTTCTCATCTTTGGAGCAGTCTAATCAGAACCAGAAGCAGAGGTTTATGGATAAGCTACTGAAAATGCCACTTGTGAGGATATGATCTGGGCTTCTTTGCTCAGTTGTGTTTTATGGTTCGAAAAAACCCCTACTGGCGATAGGAAAGGAAGGTCAGAAACCCCTTCCGGCTGATTGTTTGGCTGGATTCCTTCAACAATCAGCAAAACAGCTAAGAGGGCACATAGTTATTTTTTTAAAAAACCACCACAATTTAGCAAGCAAGCACGCCAACTTTGAGTTACAAAGAAATCACTGACAGAATGCTGAGGTCAGTCCAACTCTTAAATATTTTATTCAGAAGTAGTTCTGTTGAGTTCAATGGATTCCCCCCCCCCAAATAAACAGCAATAAGATATCAGAATTATTACAAACTCACATTGGCCCAATCAGGGTAACTCAAAAATAAGTCTATAATGCACTATCATCAAAATCTGTTCAAATAGTAGACTTTATATACAAATACCAGCAGTAACAATCCATATAATACAAACATTTGAGAGTAAACCTGTAGCTAGGAGTATGAAACTTTTTTTTCCAAATAGACAACAACATTTCCTCTTCAACAAATACTGGCAGCCTCACTCCATAAGAACCATACAGAGCCACAAAGGTCCCAAAAAAAAAAAAAACTCCGAATGAAAACCCATCACCAACTCTTTCCTTAAAAAACTTCTACAAATCTACCCCTAAAAATAGTTTTTAGCCATGACTCCAATTAGACCTAACCCTAGATTCATTTTCATTGGCAATGGGAGTTTCTCATGTGTTTTACTGGGGCTAACAAATAACTCCAAAGGAAAAACTGTCAGCATCCTTTTTCTTAGAAAAATCTCTGTGACTCTATTCTTAGCATTCATTTTTGGCTATGAAAATGGATAGATTCAGACCAAACCAAAATTGTCCTGAATATACATATTTAGTTAAAAATAATCAAATGCAATTATTACTTCCAATGCTTTGTCCTAACTTCATACATTTACAATGTGGTAGAAACTTTGGGGAAAATTCTGTATTTTATGTCCAAGTTTTGGAGATGCAGACTTTAGAGATATCAAATACCTAGCATATGTTTCTTCAACTCTATGCCTTCTGCATCTGTGGAATTGTTCCTGCTGTTTGACTGAGATACAATCTCAAGACAGTAAAAGCTGTTCCCCCCCCCCCCAGTGGTTCTTCCTCAGCATTGTACCACCAAATGCATAGTGGCTGAAATGATGTGTGTGTGTGTGTGTGTGTGTGTGTGTGTGTGTGTGAGAGAGAGAGAGAGAGAGAGAGAGAGAGAGAGAAGACACCTGGCTGAGAAGTAGTGGCCCAGCCATTACTATATCTAATACCTGTACTTCAGTTTTTCCTCACTCACACTGTTATGTCCCGAGCCTTGCAAACGGCTTGGGCGTTTGCAGGCAGTCCCGGGCAGGTGCAAAGCTGCCCGGGACCAGACAGGCTGTCGCCAGCGCCGTGCGCATGCGCGGGTGCTGGCGCGGGGAAAGTAACCCATTTACCCGGGAGTTGCCTATATAAGAGGCTGCGAGGCGTTTGGGCGAAGCTGAAGCCATCTTCCTGTAAGCTGAACGCTGAATAAATGAAACTGAGAACTCCAGCTGCTTCTCGTGTCTGTTTTCCCGCCACGGACTCAACACTGGCGACGAGGATGGGATGCCTTGCACTACCTGGAAAGGAAGAAGTGTAAGCTTACCCAAGGAGTCCTGAGCGGCGAAAGAGGAACGGCGTCGACTCGGCAGCTGCCCGCCAATCCGGTGCGCATTCGGGGGTAGGCTGGCTGATAGACCCGTCTCCTGAAGATCCGAAGATGGCGAAAATCGGAAGGCTTTCGGAATTCGACGTCTCACATCCAGAGCGGTGGGAGTCCTACGTATCCAGAATGGAGAACTACTTCAAGGCAAACCAAGTGAGGGAAGATAGCTTGAAGGCGGCCACCCTGCTTTGCGTTTGCGGCCAAGACGCCTTCGAAATCGCAGAAAACCTTGCAGCACCTGTCCCAGTAGAGTCTGTAAGCTACGCAGACCTGAAGAAGCTGCTGAAGGAGCACTTCCACCCCAAGGTGTCCGTTATCTCATGGCGCCACACCTTCGAACAAAGGGATCAACGGTCCGGTGAGTCAGCCAAGGAATACATCGCCGCGTTACGGAAGGCCGCCAAGCCCTGCGAGTTCAAGGACCTCGAGGAACGACTGAGGGACCGATTCGTGTGCGGGTTAAGGCATCGCGAGCTACAACAGAGACTTTTCGCAAAGGAAGAATTATCCTTCCAAGACGCCTTAAGGGAAGTCACCGCAGAAGAAGCAGCAGGCGGCGCCGTCAAAAACATGCGGCCGATCAGAAACAGTGCAGAGGGTGCGTCCGTGCACCAGGAAGACGTCCGACGAAACTCCGAGGAGGATCCGGACGAGGAAGTCGACCGTCTACACCCCGCGAAGGAAGAGAACCAGAAGGGAAGCTCTTCGGCTCCGCTCAAGTGCATCGGCTGTGGAGGTCGCTACAGGAGAACCGACTGCAAGTTCCGCTCCGCTACCTGCCGGGCATGCGGTAAACAAGGGCACATTGCAGCTGTGTGCCTGGGCCGACGAAAGGCACAACCCCAAGAAGAATGCCTGAAGGGTACCAGATTCCCCAGCCAGAATAGGGTAGGTTTTTGCGCTTCGCGAAGAAGCATCTGTAGAACAGGCACACACAAGCCCATGAAGAAAAAGCTGTCACTCAACGTGAAGCTACAAGGGGTTCCATTATCTATGGAACTAGACACAGGGTCTGCCCTGTCCATCATTTCATTGCATACATTTAGGAAGATTTGTTCCAGAAGTGGGTCTAAGGCCAAGTTAAGGCCTTCTGATATTGTATTAACAGATTTTCAGAACTCAAGAGTGTGTGTTAAGGGGGAGGCCACCCTTAACGTGCAATACAAGAGTTTTGAAGGTCCACTAGACTTATTAGTAGTAGGGGGTGAACGAACGAGTCTCATAGGACTCGATTGGTTTGAGGCCCTGGGGATACACGTCACAGGACTCAATAGCTTACAAACACTCGACCTACAGGAAGTCTGCAAAGAATTTGCAGATGTTTTCAGCCCCCAGCTGGGCACATTCAAAGGACCACCTGTGTCCTTAAAGCTAGACCCCACTGTCACTCCCATTAGGATTAAAGCAAGAAGGGTCCCTTTTGCTTTAAAAAGTAAGATTGACACTGAACTAGACAAACTAATCCAACAGGGAATCCTAGAACCTGTTGATTCCAGCCCGTGGGAGACCCCCATTGTCACGCCTCTAAAGGCAAATGGGGACATTCGCATTTGTGCTGATTACAAATGCACACTCAATAAGGCATTGCAGCAACATGCCTATCCTGTTCCTGTGGTCAGTCACATCCTGGCCTCTCTCAAGGGGGGGCGTGTTTTTGCAAAGCTTGACCTAGCTCAAGCATATCAACAGCTGCCTGTTGATGATGATGCTGCCATAGCTCAGACCATTGTGACCCACAGGGGAGCCTTTAAAGTAAAAAGGCTACAGTTTGGAGTGAATGTCGCTCCTGGGATTTTCCAAAGCGTTATGGAAAACACACTACGAGGTATACCAGGGGTCTGCCCCTACTTTGACGATGTCTTGATTGCAGGAGACTCCACACACATTCTAGCTGAAAGGCTTAGGGCTGTCCTGTTAAGATTCAGGAAATCAGGCCTCAAGCTCAGAAAAGACAAATGCCAGATTGGGGTGCCTTCTACTGAATTTCTGGGATTCAAAATTGATGCTGCTGGGATTCATCCTGCTGAATCCAAACTAACTGCTATTTTAGATGCACCCAGGCCAAAGTCTAAGGCCGAACTTCAGGCCTTCCTAGGCCTCCTGAATTTCTACAATTCTTTTCTTCCACATAAAGCTAGTGTAGCTGAGCCTCTTCACAGGCTACTAGACAAACAGGCTGTGTGGCTGTGGTCACAAGCGCATGAGGCTTGCTTTAAAGAAGTCAAGGCCTTGCTCACTTCTAACAGTGTTCTTGCACATTTCAACGAGTCTCTCCCTGTGTGCATCGCTTGTGATGCGTCCCCCTACGGGGTTGGAGCTGTCCTGAGTCACCTCAGGTCTGATGGAACTCAGGTTCCTATTGCATACTACTCCAGAACACTGTCTTCTGCCGAGCGCAACTACGCTCAGATAGACAGGGAGGCTCTGGCTGTTGTTGCTGGAATTAAAAAATTCCACGATTTTCTATATGGCAGGCATTTCACGGTCTTCACTGACCATAAGCCTCTGCTGGGACTGTTTACCACACGTAAGCAGACTCCCCACATCATTTCCCTAGAATGCTTAGGTGGTCTATTTTCTTGTCTGCATATGATTTTTCATTACTCCACAAGCCTGGGAAAGAAATGGGCCATGCTGATGGCCTCAGTAGGTTGCCTCTGCCAGTAGTAGAAGCTGACCCCGCGCCAGCTGTCAACATTCTATCAATCCAAGCCTTGCCCGAGCTCCCTCTTAGTGCCAGGGATGTTACCGCTGAAACGGGTACAGATCACACACTTTCACGTGTCCGCTCCTGGGTCCTGTCCGGGTGGCCTGAGCACTGCCCTAGTCCTGAGTTTCAGAGTTTCTGGTCCAAAAGGAACGAACTGTCCCTTTCTCAGGGTTGTCTGCTTTGGGGAAACAGAGTTGTCATTCCCACCTCAATGAGGACTAGGGTCTTAGAATCCCTCCACGAGGGTCATCCTGGCATTGTTCGTATGAAGGCTCTTGCACGCAGCCACTTGTGGTGGCCTGGTTTAGATAAAGATATTGAGGCTAAGGTACACGCATGCCACCTGTGCCAACGATCTCGCCCAGAGATGCCCCAAGCTCCTGTGCATAGATGGGAGGAAACACAGTCCCCATGGTCTAGGGTGCACATTGACTACGCTGGGCCCTTTCAGGGCCAGTTCTTCTTGGTCCTTGTTGACAGCCATTCAAAATGGCTTGAGGTTGTGCCTGTCTCATCCACCACCACTGCAAAGACTATTCAGGTACTGAGGGGGATTTTTGCTGCACACGGGCTGCCAGATGTCATTGTGTCCGACAACGGCCCTCAATTCACCTCCTCCGAATTCCAAGCTTTCTTACAGGCAAACCTGATTCGTCATGCCACATCTGCACCTTTTCACCCATCCACCAACGGTATGGCTGAACGCATGGTGCGCATCGCAAAGGACGCCTTGAAGAGACTCACCTACGGGGACTGGCATCACAGGTTGGCTGACTTTCTCCTTTCTTATCGCACCACACCGTCCACTTCTACAGGGAGAAGTCCAGCTGAACTTCGTTGGGGGCGCCAACTTACTACTAGACTTGACCGGTTGCATCCGGACAGACTGCCTTCATCTACCTCACATCCTAGGGCACCTAGACAACTACTTGTGGGTGCCCCGGTTTGGGCTCGCAATTACGGGCCTGGTCATACATGGGTCCCCGCTTCTGTGTCCAGGATCACAGGTCCTCTCTCCTACGAGGTTGCCCTGGACAACGGTCGTGTCCTGCGTCGGCACATCGACCAACTTCGCTCTAGGCGAGACTTTTCTGCTGAGACTCCTGGGTCTTTTCCAGGGGGGGAGGGGGACCCTTTGGAGCAAAGGGAAGGGCAAGAGCTACTGCCCATCTCCACTGAGGGAGCCACAAACGGCTCGTCCCAAGGTTCTGCAATTGCTCCGAAAAGAAAGTCATGGAGCTTACCCACACAACAGGCACTCACGCCTACTCCAGCCAGGGAGTCACCCCGGGGGCATACTCACTTTCCACACACATCACACAGCACTCCAGCAACGGAGGATACCCGGGGGCATCCCAACAAATCATTCCCCGCAAGAGAGCTGGCACACAATTCCCAAGGTTGGCCTGACCTTACCCCAAATCCCCAAACATACACAGAGTTAGTCGAGGAACCAAGTCCCGACTACAACAACCCTAGCACAAATCAGGGAACACCTGAGTTTTGGGAAAGTACAGAAACCCACACGAGCCCGAACACAGAATGGGGTTCAGGGAATGGACAGCCTCCTGACAGGTCTTGGACTGACCTAGGAGGTTCTACAGAGACGCCCAGCAGCGGCTATCACTTCAAGGGGCCTGAGGGTCTACAGCTAGGTAGGTCAACCAGGTCACAAAGCAACAGAAGCCCTGGCCTGACGAGCCCGGTGGGCAAGCAAGCAGGCCAGGCATCGGGGCACAGTCCTTGGAAGACACCAGGGCACAATAGAGAGAACAGGCTCACGCCTCCCTCCAGTCAGGGGACTTATGCCAGTAACCCAGAGCTAAGAAGGTCACAGAGAGCAAAGAAATCTCCTAAGTATCTAGAAGATTACATAACATTGCTGGCAAGGCAAAAGCCAGTAATCAGTGGGAGCACTGGGGAGCAAAATGTCATATAAAATAAATGTTGTATGTTGGTAGTAGTTTTAGCCCGGGGGAAAGGGGTGTTATGTCCCGAGCCTTGCAAACGGCTCGGGCGTTTGCAGGCAGTCCCGGGCAGGTGCAAAGCTGCCCGGGACCAGACAGGCTGTCGCCAGCGCCGTGCGCATGCGCGGGTGCTGGCGCGGGAAAAGTAACCCATTTACCCGGGAGTTGCCTATATAAGAGGCTGCGAGGCGTTTGGGCGAAGCTGAAGCCATCTTCCTGTAAGCTGAACGCTGAATAAATGAAACTGAGAACTCCAGCTGCTTCTCGTGTCTGTTTTCCCGCCACGGACTCAACACACACCATTTATTTAATATGTTTGAATTAAAGTTGGTAGCATCACAGGTCATCTTTTCCTTATTTTCTTGGACACTGAAGCTAGCTACCTCCTTCCACTCCCCCACAAAAAATCTACTACCAGTATGATTTATAGTTCCCATAATTTCCTCTGGATATTCCAAGGTGAAATGTGAGCGGTGGTGGCCTAGAAGTGGAGCCCTTGTCTCAAAATCAGGAGACTGTGCCGTTTGATCCTAGGTAGCTGTAGGTATTTCTCTCTGGGCCCAGTGAGTAATTGTCTGCTGTGAACTTTGCATAGGCGTCAGGAAGGGCATCTGGCCAGAATATGCTCAAGCTCTGTTCAATCACCCCGATTCCACTCTGATGGATTACAGGGTCATTAAAAGAGAAAAATGATCCCAGATCAAATGTGCTACTTAGATATGTATAGTAATGCCTCAGTGCTTTGGAAAAGTAGACAAGTAGATGGATTAATTTTAAGTTTACTGTGTAGGATTTGTAAATTTTCCTATGAACAGAATTGAACCTGTAAAAAAAAAAAAAGATTCAGTTCAGCCTCAGTTTAGACATATTACTTATAGCAGAAGTCCTCAACCTTTCTGGTGCTGTGGACTGGCAGTGGTGGGGAGGGAGGAGGGTTCATGCATAAGTCTGCTACTTGTGCAAATGGAGCTTCACTGCCCGGTTCCCAATGGGCCATGGACTGGGGATTGGGACCCCTGGCTTATAGTAAAGTAAGAACTTTAATGGTTCTTCTATAGTCTTCTATAGTCTTTGCTAACTTGTTGGCTTGGTTAAGCAATATAGCCCCAACATCTGTGGAAGACAGCAAGTTGAGAAAGGCCTTTGGATAAAACAGAATGATCTTGTCTAAGCAATTAGGCAACCTTAGCAACTGCCTGGAGAATTCTGGGAGTTGAGAACCATGTATCTTAAAAGTTCCTATGGTTGAGAAACAGCAAATTAGGGAGCCACATACACCGCAAGCTGTTGGAAATTAATAATATTGGAAGTTGAAAAATAAGATGTCTACAACTTTGATAAATGAATGCTATTCTAACACAGCTAAAAGAAAACAACCACCAGGCAAGGTAGGAGAAAGAGAGAGGGGGGGGGGGAAACAAGGCACTTCAAAAATGAAATGAAATTTTAAAATATCTCAGATTTGTTATCCCAGGCACTAAGATACTTTATCTGGCCTTGAATAGGGTGAACCATTTGTTTTGGAGCATAAGATACACAGTTTTGGATAATTGTGGCTAAAAGCAACATTCTGAATGTGAACATTTTGATTGAGAAACCTGTAATGTAAGAGAAAGCAATCTGCAGATTCTGTTTCTGATATACCACTGTATTGATTTTAAAAGACTCAATTTAACATTCTGCTGATAAACATTCATGCTTAGCTGTGTAATACCTTCTATATTTATAACATAATGTCACAGAGCAAAGGTGTGGGTTTTATCACATGTATATAGCATATGCAATTAGCATGCCATTTCAGCTGTGGAAGAACAGAAAGAGGATATGGCCATATGAAAAAGTCACTTTTGCTTGAGGACTGTTTGGGCTTTTTTTTTAAAGCAGGCGGTTGCAAAGATGTATTTGCGAGGACCTAAATAACTTCTAAAACCATTTTGCTGACAATCAAAATAGCTCAAAAAGCCAAGCGCAAGCAGGAAGGAGTGGTCTGGTTGCCCTGCAAAGCAACTGCCACATCCCCTGCTTCCCGGCAGCTGAGGCCATTGTCTGCCCCATCTGGCGTCCTCTCTGTATGTCACATCCATGGAAAGGCAGAAGCCCACCCCTTGGTGCATGAATTGGCTGCCAGGATGCGTAGCTAGTTGTCCTACATGGTGAATCAGTCATGGCAATTTGTCTCATGTCAAATTGCCTGGGGTGAGACAGTGTGGGAGGAGCGGAAGGGGAGGAATGGCAGGGAAGAGATGCCCACAGTGGATTGGCTGGGATGGGGGGCAGGGTGAAGGGGGGCAGGGCCAGGCAGCCATGGCCAATTGTCTCTTTCTGCCCCACACACTTCTGCTTAAGTCTTAAACTGTGCAGAGATGAAAGTTTGTTCAAAACTGCACAGTTACAGAGTGTGTAAAAATAGATAGTATTTTTTCTTCTTGCAGATCCCTTCCCTCTGCTTGAGGTCAATGGGGGAAAATGGGAGTCATGTTGCAAAGCAAGTTCTGAAATTTGAAACACTTACAAGGGTTTGAATGGAACAGTCAGAACTCACAATTACTAAAAAAAAAAAAAAGTCATAAAAATATCCTGAGGGGAAAAAACGCAATGCAGAGGAAGGAATGTCAGAAAAATGTGTGCCGTATGGATGAGCTAGACATCATAATAACAAAGACAAATTCTGATTTTGTTTGGCCTTTGATCTTTGGTGTACTGATATTTTCAACAGAACTGTTCTTTCCATTCATCCCCTTGTAGTAAAGGTTCACTGAGAAGACAGTGGCAAGTACCTTTCTGATGGTATGAAGCAAATCTCAAGCACTTTACTTAATTAGAAGGCAATGCATGAGTAATATTGCAGTAGAAAGTATAGCCCCCTTGTATCTGTTTCCTTTCTAACTGAATCATGTCAGTGCCATTTTAAGAAAATAACACCTCATTGTCTATGAATTGGTGCATCTCAACAGAATGAATAAGGTGAAAGTGCTTGGATGCCTATAGATTAAAAGTAAAATAATGGAATTCAGGTAAGCATGCTAAAAAATACAATGACCACTAGGTATCTGTAAAGAAAACAATAAAAAATTGTATTGTTGTCATTCCCTAGTGGTCATTTGCAGTTTTGCCATCCAAATTGATAAACTTAATGCATTAAAATTAGCCTAAATCAGGGGTGTCCAATCTTGACAACTTTAAGACCTATGGACTTCAACTCCCATGCTGGTGGGGATTCTGGGAATTGAAGTCCACAGGTCTTAAAGTTGCTAAGGTTGGATACTCATGGTTTAGATGCTGCTTCTCTAAGGTTTTGGGACCCATCAGCGAGAGAGTGCCATCAGTGGGACCCAGGAAGAGAGCTGTTCCTCACAAACGAAGGCAAATTTGTGAGACAGAGCTGTTTCTGTCATGGCAGCTGTTCTCTGGAACATCATCTCCCTGCAAATCAAACTCACCCTACCCTGCTAGCTTTTTGCAAGACCGTCACAACCTTTTTTCACCATTAATCCTGAGGTCCTGGAAGTACAGGTGAACCCATTTCATGGTTACATTGATTGGAGATGACTATTAGTGTTGATGCTCAGCTGCTCTTTTATTTATAATTTTGCTGACTGTTTTTATTTTGTTTTTAATTGTTAGTTGCCCAGAACCAAATATTTAAGATGAGCCCATATAAATTTAACAAATACATTAAAAAAAGAGATCTTTGCTTTATGAAATGTCAAACTACTAACCTATCAAAAAAGCAGCAATATTTTGCGATCATAATAATGTTTTTATGGCTAAAATAACCCATGTTTACCTGTTTTGGCTTGGCTTAGAATGAAATTAAAAGGTCTGTCAGCTTTGAAGACAGGAGCTCTGGATCTTTTTAACAACAACATAGCTGTGATATAAAACAGTTGGTGAATATCTGGCATTATTTACATTTGTTCAATTTCAAATATCTCATAGAAAGTAAAACTAAATGCAGATAGTCCTCAACCTATGGCCACCATTGAGCACAAAATGTATGTTGCTAAGTGAGACATTTGTTAAGTGAGTTTTGCCCCATTTTACGATCTTTCTTGCCACAGTTGTCAAGTGAATCATTGCAATTGTTAAGTCAGTAACACTTGTTCTTAAGTGAGTCTGGTTTACCCATTAACTTTGCTTGTCAGAAGGTTGCAAAAGATGATCATATGATCCCAGGACACTGCATATTCATCATAAATAGGAACCAGTTGCTAAGCACCTCAGTTTTGATCATGTGACCAGGGAGATGTTGCAACAGTCATAAGTGTGAAAAATGGTCATAAGTCTCTTTTTTCAGTGCCATTGTAACTTTGAACAGTCACTAAATGACCTGTTGTAAGTCGAGGACTACCTTTACTACAGAATTGGAATATCTCAGTAATGGAATGTTGCAACCCAAGACATCCTTATTGATCTTTCCAAGCCAGACCCTACATCACCCTGCCTCCCATTCCACCCATCTAATTTCACTCCAGGACTTCTTACAGCACATGCTAAATCATGGTTGGATTAATTTGAGGGTTTCCTCCCCCCTCCATACATACACCATTTTGTCTTATCTGGTCTTCCCACAAACATTGTTTTCCCAAATCCTGCTGATAGGGTTTGAGAAACTGTCATGAGCATGAATGGCCATATCCTAGCAATATATTATGAGGAATAACGCTGAAACACAAATAGTATTTAGAATTATAAGATACAATATAACACTATATCTTGTTAAGTCTGTCCATATCCATTTTTTAAAATTAGTTTTATGTCTGTCCACATGCATTGCTCCTTTTTATAATCATAAAGATACAAAGTCACACCACTGAATGTGAATTGCTCCCTTTAGAAGGTCATACTGTAGGAAGGAATAATAGTGGCTTGTACAATCTTACTCTTCTCCCTATAGCCTTCTGATTTCCCTGCTTTTTTGCCCCCAGAGCATTGTAGCAATCCTACAAATGAAGGAGTTGAATTGGAGCCAAGAGAAGATGCTAGAAAAGTGTATTGCACAACTAGCCAAGAACTGTTTTGGAAACAATTAGATGACTGTTAGCCAATAAATACTATTACTGGTCCTTTTTGGTTCAAATGTCAATAGTATATATAATGAGGTCAGAATAAGTGTCACTGGTGATCTCCCAATCTATTGGATTGGGATTTGCTGCAGCCCATTTCTGAATGATTGAAATTATTAGGTGCAACCTTTAACATGGTTTTCCCCATTTTGCTTCCCTCCAGAGTACAACTTCCTGAAATCCGCAAATTTGACCATGCTGACTGGGAATTCTTTTCTTGTTCTTCTTGGAATTGTTATAATTATGTCTATATTGTTTCTTACTGTAGAAATTCTGAAGTGTACATCACAGCAATTATTCAAACAACATTATAAAATTATAGCAGATAAAACAACAGAAAAGGTTAATGCCTAGGGAAAGTCAACATGAAAAATATTTTTTTTTAAAGAGGTCCCATACTTGTCAGAGATGAAATTTGATGTAAGAGGGGAAGCTTTTCTGTAGGGCTGAAAGCTTGCTTCCTGTTTGCCGCCAGGCAGCAAACTGCAAACCATGATATGACATGGAAAACCGGATTTGTTCTCAATATCATAGGTGCATGGTTGATAATAACATTTGATGGGGCTCCAATTGGGTTAAGCTGTTTTAAAACGTGGGCAAACAGATTGCCCCAAGGAGCTGTATTTATTGAATTATATAAAAAAGATATTTGTGTTAGAAGTGCTGTTTAAATAATAAACCATTTGTTTGTTTTCCAGATTCATCATTTCCAATTCTCTCTAGTTTACCTGTAATGCCTGAGGCTCTTGTACCATCTTCTGTCACTTCAATCTTTGCTTTATGAAAGACCTCTGAGATATAAAGACCTCCTTGTTCTAGCAAACAAAAGCAGTTATTATTTGCCAGCGTAAAGCCAAAAGAACTTATTCAAAGAAAAACTGCTCAGGAGAGAGTTTCTTCCAGAAATTATAAAATTAATTTACTAAGTATCCTCAATGAAGTGGAGACATCCATTAATGAACACACGAATTGCAATGAGAACTGAGTCAACATTTTCACCCCTAACTCTTCTAACATCAAATATGACTGAAAAAGTCCCCTGGTACAAAACTATCCTTATTAAAAAGTTCATCCTTACCCTTACCTTATCCTTACCCCCCCCCCAAAAAAAGATCTTTATCCAAAATACCTTTGTCTATTTTACTTATTCTTTCTCTTTATATTAAAGATCTACCTAGGGCTTTTCAACTGAAGGATTTTCATTTTAGCAGCAATATTGTAGCTTTTGAATGAGCAGCATGATGGCCTAGAAGTGAAGACACTTGCCTCACACTCGTACACTTTCAAGAGTTCAGTTCTAGGCAGTGGCAGATGTTTCTCTATTAGGGCACAATGAGAACATATCTGCTGCAACTCTGAGTAGGCATCAGAAAGGCATCCGGTCAGTAAATGCTCAGCTCCATTCAATCACCCCAAATCTACCCTGATAAAAAGGGATTATAGGGTTGTAAAAACAAAAAAAATGTAGCTTTTGAGTACTTCTAGCATAAGTTAGCCATGATAAATGAACTGATTTGTAAGCTTCATGGTGAAACATATTAAGTGACAGAGGCTCAAATTAAGCATTGTGTGAAATGGACAGAGTACAAGGTACATTCTTGCTCCTGAAATAATCAATGTCCACCCGTGATTAGAAAGCTTACTGTTTTATAGACCCAAAACTTCAATTAGAAGATCTTTTGTGATGAATCACTGCCACAGAGCAGAATTTATAATCTGAGTCCTTAGTTCAATATAATGTACATATGGTTCCTAAGATCTTCCAAAAGTTTCCATTGAATTGTAATTTACAATATCACAGAAGAGGGAAAACTTTAAATATATAAGAGATTGTTGTATTATATTATTTCACTTTAAATTAAATTTAGGTGCTTTTTCCTTTCTTTATTCTGATCCTGTCTACTTTTTAGACTGTGGCTCCTAAGCCCTCAAAGTTGCATATGGCATTTGTCCTGAAAAAGTTGTATAGGCTAGCTTACCTGAAATGCCTTTAAAATTAGCTTCAGTTTGGTCAAACATGTCTGTAATTCCTAATGCGGGTAAAATCCACTTTAAATCCAAATGATTTTGAATTTTGAACCTGGAAAGTTGATAGATGAACACTATAAATATACTATGTTGGTTTTTCAGTGTAATTCCTCTATGGGCAAGGTGACATATGGCCTCTCCGGGGCTTAGTGAACTTCACCTCCCAACAGCCTACTTAGCAAGGAAAAGAATGAGATACGACTGGAATTGCAATCCAGCAATATTTCAAGAGCACACAATCCATCCTGCATATTGCATATTTATCAGAAGAAGTTGTGTGTTCTCATTCTGTGTTTCTAGGGCTTAAAGCATGCACTTGTAATCATTTCTGTATAGTTTTTCCAAGGTCTTATCCTTGGATTTCTACACTTAAGATTTTAGGCAGCACAGGTGCAAGATGCTATAGCTGTGCCCTCTCCTCTTTCCAACCATATTTCATATCCATAATCCTGGCCTTTTGTCCACAGTCAAGTTTGTACCTTTTACACATGCAGCAAACATGAGCAGAGATCCAAATGTTGAAGCAACTGAATGTACATTGATTCTTTACCTAGGGAGAACGATATCCATTGCTGTTCTTCTCAAGGTGCTGGACCATAGAGATAAGGTTTGAGCAGAGAAGTAAGTCTCAATCCTGGCTAGAGAGGTTCTCCTGTTGGATGGAAGCACCACAAACATGCTAACCTTCTCCTCCAGATAAGGTATTTCAACCACACTGATCTTATCCAGAGAGCTCAGTAGAAATTCACCTGCAAGTCAAAAAAACCAGTTGTATACTATTAACAAACATACCAGGATTTTCAGTAATTGCAGTAAGACCTTTTGAGAGGTGATACTTCAGCTCCATAACACTATTCACCAAGGACCTAATGAGCTCTACTTGTTTAGTTCTGAGCATTTGGAAAAGCCTTTTTTTTTGCCAGATCCTTGATAAATAATTACATCTAGGTTATCAAGCAGACTGAAAGCCTTTCCCTCAAATCTTTCTTGTCATTGACCATTATTTGCATATTTTATAGCATTTTAAAATAATACTTCATATATTTGATCCATCTGAAAAAAAATATTTATTTTGCATTTTATGTTTATGGACATATACCAAACAGAAATGTGCTGGGTGATAATCTTTAAAAAGCATCAGCTATATTTAATTGGATGGCACTTTTTGCACTAGCAGTAAAATATTGCTGTATTGTAGTAGTAAAAAATCCTGATTAGAGTCCTATAAATTCAGTAAAAATATTTCCCCTATTGCAAAGGGAATGAATTGAAAGAGAGTGATATATCAAAGGTGGCCAACTGAATTCACAGTAGAAATGAAGCTGGAATCAAGAACTTTCTGCTTTACAGCACAATTTCTTAATCACTATGTTACACTAATTTAGGTTTTAGGTAGTGCCAATCATAGATGTTGCATACATGAATATATTAAATAAAATACCTCAGAGGACCACTCAAAGGCAAATCTGATCTAAGCAGGATTTTGGATATGTTTTCACTTCTACAGAAGGTTTAAGGGCAGGATGAAAATCAGAACGCACATCAAACTTATAATTTCCACCACACAACTGTGTCTTCTCCTGCACTATATTATTATTATTATTATTATTAATAATAATAATAATAATAATAATAAAAAAATTGGAAGGGACCTTGGAGGTCATAGAGTCCAACTCCCTGCTCAGGCAGGAACCCTACACCATTTCAGACAAATGGCTATCCCGTCTCTTCTTAAAAACTTCCAGTGTTGGAGCATTCACCACTTCTGGAGTCAGGTTGTTCCACTGGTTAATTGTTCTAACTGTCAGGAAGTTTCTCCTTAGTTCTAAGTTGCTTCTCTCCTTGACCAGTTTCCCTCCATTGCTTCTCGTCCTGCCTTCAGGCGCCTTGGAGAATAGCTTGACTCCCTCTTTTTGGGGCAGCCCCTGAGATATTGGAACACTGCTATCATGTCCCCCCTTGTCCTTCTCTTCGTTAAACTAGACATAACCAATTCCAGCAACCGTTCCTCATATGTTTTAGCTTCCAGTCCCCTAATCATCTTTGTTGTTTGTTTGTTTGAAGTCTGTGGAACACACTCTCATGGTGCTCATTGTATCAGTGTTTAGATCAGTTTTTCTCAACCTCAGCAACTTTTAAGCTCTGCTGACATCAACTTCCAGAATTCCCCAGCCAGAATTCTGATAGTTGAAATCCACACATCTTAAAGTTGTTGTGGTTGAGAAACATTGGTTTAAATAATCTGTAAAAATATATTTTGATTCGCCAAGGTTTTAATAGTTAACTGGATTTACCATCTATTTAATATTTTTGTGTTTTATTTTACAATGTCATTGGTCACCCCGAGTGCTCTGATGAGCAGAATGTGGGAGATGATTGTCAGCTATTCACTAAAAATGTGTTAAAGGGCAACTGGCAAGAGAAGACTGGAAGCTATACAAAAAGTGCTGACGAGCAAGGCTGTGGGCTGTACGCCTCTTTGAAAACAGAAAACACTATGCCACTCTCCACTTTTTCTTACAGGACATTTTAACAGTTTAGGACTATTTCACTAGCTGCAAATATAGTTGCTAGGCTCCCCTTTCCAAGCGCAGAGAATTCAGACATCGGAGTCATTTCTTTGACTACTGCATATTCTCTGAGGTTCCTTGTTTACTCGTCTTTATGTTTGTTGGATTTATAACGTGCATTCTTTCAGGAGTTTGAAGCAGTGAACACAATGCTTCCTCTCCCATCATTCCACGGAACAACAACCTAGTGAGTTTGGTTGGGCTGAGAGAGAGAGTGACTGGCTCAAAATCACCTAGTGAGCTTCCTTGATTGTGGGTGGACTTGAACCTGAGTCTTCCTTGTTCCTTAATACTATGCTGGTTCTCTTTTTCTTCTAGTTTCTTTCTCTCTGTCGGTGCAGGAATAGATGGAAACTTGTCTGCATAGAAAAAGTCCATTCCTATTATCCTTACCGTAATTGACTTCCGCTCTGAGATACATGGCAGGCACTTTCAAGGTGATGCCATCTGGAGTGGTAAAGGACAAAGCTTGTGTATGCGTGAAACTGAATTTCCTTTGCCATGTGCTTCTGAAGTGTATGGTGCTTACCACGGCTATCTGGTTAAGGGGAGACTCAATCGTGTCCAAGGATAGGCAGCTTGTTTCTGTATTGTTGAAGGACAGAAAACAAAAGAGTGAAATCTACTAACAGAGATGAGTGTAACACATTTGTTCTCTGTTTGAAACGTTAACTCGGAAACAGTAACAACTTCATCTGCTTTTAGGACTTAACAAAGAAGAATTTGATGGCAAATTAATGGCATCTTAGTTGCAATCTGGGGGAAAAAAACCCCTTACTATTCAGATGCACTGGACTGCTGGTACTGTAAGTGCAAAATCTAGCAGAACCAAGCAAAGTCATGAAGTCAGATAGCAGAAAAAGAATCTAATCTTTATCTTGATATTTCTGGAGAGCTGTCAAACCCCCGATTCTTCTATAATCAATTCTCCAAAGAGAAGGTTCAGCAAACAATTAGGTTTATATAGGATGCTCTATCTCATAATTTTCTCCAGATGTTTTTAGCTGAAGATAGCAGGGACCAGACCTGAAGTGCTGTGTATATATATTTATATACCATCACTGATTTAGTTTTGGAAGCAATCCCGGTCATCAGGTCCAGGACATAAGTGATGTTGGCCCTGAGGAAATGTACAATAAATAAGGGACAATGTTCTTCTTGTTTTCCAAACATAAATGGAATATTGTACTGGAAATTAGGACCAATCGGTATCATTTGTGCTCCTGCCTGGCAGTCTGGGGCTGAAACAACTCTATGATAATCCCACTTTGTGAGCCACGTACTTCACTTTAGACTGTATTGAAGCTAGTTCTCATTGGAAACCTTGCTTGACTTGGATGTTACTACCTTGTCTGTGAAGTTCAGCTACCAGCTGAATTATATGAACCCAGGCTGCAGAGAAGATCACACTGTTGCTTGCAGAATTTATGGCCTGCACATTTTGAGTTTCTTGGTTCAGAATGAGACACCCAGGGCACAGCAATAGAATCTTTTGATACCTTTCTTTCCTAGGGCTCATGCCAGTCTTTGCTAGCCTCAGCAGGTTACATCCCAAAGAGATCATGGGAGACAGTTGGCAAGCAAACTCAAACGTTGCTTGCTTACACATTGCTACACTGTGCTTGAGTAAAGTCTCAAAAGAGCTGGTGCAAATTAGGTGTATTGCAAAGGGACAAAAGAGAACAATAGGGTTACCAAATGCTTACCTCCTGTATTCTGGGTAATCCATTCCCTAATTTGTGCTTTGGTCCTGTTAGGATCACTGAAGTTACTTTGCTGCACTGTGTTATTTCCCCACCATGCAGCCTGCTGAACAAATTGAGGTGAAAGCTGTATCCCAGCTTGAACAAAAAGGGTACATGCCAAGTGCACTATAATACTTTGGTTGGAATTAATTCCTTCTTTGTAGGCTGTGTGCAAGAAGTTCTGGACGTTCTCATCTAAGAACAAGAGATGTCCTTGTATTAATGTAGTCAAGGGGGAGAAATCATAATGATACAAAGTCACACCACTGAATGTGAATTGCCCCCTCCATGATCTTTAGAAGGTCATACTGTAGGAGGGAATAATAGTGGCTTGTACAGTCTTCCTCTTCTCCCTGTAGCCTTCTGACTTCCCTGCTTTTTTTGCCCTCAAAGCATTGTAGCAATCCTACAAATGAAGGAGTTGAACTGGAACCAAGAGAAGATACTAAAAACATTCACTGCACAACCAGCCAAGAACTGTTTTGCTAGCATTTAGATGACTCTGTTAGAGAGCCAATAAATATTATTTCTGGTCTTATCTCATATTGCCCCCAGTTCATACACAAGGGCCACATTGGATAACTGCTCCTTCAACAATCTTCCTCTGGTTCTTCGCTCTAAAGTGCACTCTCACAATTTCCCCCAGAACAAATGGGGGAGAGGTGGAGAGCATAAATGGAGGTTGAAAAAGAGAAGGCTGAATCTATTCCCCTAGCATTCATCATACCCTTTTGCACTACCTTGATCAATGAGTTGCCAACCACTCCATCTCTGAATATTTGTTTTAGTCTTTGAAGTTTCCTTGACTAAGAAGTTGAAAAGAATAAGGAGATGCAGATTTACTTGTTATTTGCTTTGAGGAGGAAATATTTAAGGAGAAAATCTCTTGCATTTGGCATGGGAAAAATAGCATTTATTGCAAGTCACATTTAATTGACTTTGAAACCAAATTAGTATCAGAAATTATGAGCTTTTGGAAACACTCTCAAAGCTGCTAATTAACATCAATCTTGTCATTTCTTTCCTCCTTAACAGTAGGTTGAGTCAAACCATTAGAACAACAGTTAAAAGCTTGGTGTTCTTGTGGATCAAAGCAAACATTTGTGCTAGTTGCATTTCAAAAGGAGCTGTATCTTTAAGATACTACCCTGACTTTCTATTTATTTCCCTACCTCATTAGTTGCAAAGCAATTGCATTTAAAATTATGTCGATGTACACACATGCCAAATCTCTTTTTATTTGTGATCCTATATAATAATTCTGTGTCCTCCTAGCTAGTACTCTTGGCTCTTCTGGGTGCAAGAGACCAGTGACTCTCTGCATTCTACTAAATTTAAACGATCCTCTCCAGATGTTGGAAGTTCTTGGGTAAGTTTCCCATCAAAGGTTTAAATGGCATGTTTCTATAGGGAAAGCTCTTTTTAATAATTTAACGAGAGTGAGGAAAAAAATCTGTACTGCAACAAAAGCAGAACGTTTAAAAAGTAACACTTTCATACTGGCTAATTTTGAACAGACAAAAAACAAAGTCATGCCTATCAGATAAAAACTAACATATTCATAGGTTGAAAGGGCACTCAGTTTTGCTTAATATGATTTTGGCAGTGTAGAAAAATGAAAATTCTCGGATAGGCTTTATAATGACACGCAGCGTTCATTAAATACTAAGGTCTCGGAAGATTCCTTACCGTGAATGTTGTATCCCAAAGCATGTTTCAGTTGTCCAAGCGTATTTCCCTGAGCTCCAAATTGCAGAAGTCCCAACGAAAAAGAAATGCTTGCTGGTGAGATGACAAGATTCGTTCTATTATGGCGTTCGGCTAACTTTTGGTAAAGAGTGAGGGCAAACTCTGTTTCCAGGTTTTTCAGATCATTATAGTTCTCACAGCTTCCAATATTCAAAACACAAAATAACAGAAGAAAGGAAGCGATGGAAAGAGACAGCATGAAGGCAGAAGGCTGGACTACCAAGGTAGCCTTTCCTGCAACGAGCAATAGGAATAGTCCATTTCAGAAATAATGACAACTGGACTATATTCTAATGTAAGGTTTAGAATAGCAAAATTCCTCATGTACCTGTTAGGGGAACTACCTGTATGAGAGAGGTGTTGCAGAACAGGTGGGCACTCTCACTATACACATTGGCAAGATAATAACTGTGGATTTATTTGGTGATTTGAGTCCTTGCATGGGCTGCATTTTTTTCTTTTCCTTCCTCATCCCCTTTTCATTTATCATAATTTTTAAAAACTCACAAGTCTGAGGCCAGGGGCTGTCTCATTTATACTAATCTATAAATCTGTCTGAAAGACTTTCAAGTGAAAGAATTGAACATATTTATTAATAATTACCATTTAGAAAAGAAATGAAAGGTAATATCATGGCTAGTCCTTGGTAAAGCAGGTGATAAAATAGACCAGCCTCTACAATGTATAAAAATCTATAATAAGGAAAACGCAAATAAGGCCTTTTTTAAGCCAGAGAATGTTGCAGCATAGCTCAAATATTAATGTGTATTATTATTAAATCTTTTAGGCTGAAAGCAAAACATACTATGGAATTCTATGATTCTATGTTACAAAACTCCTACGGTTTACTTACTGTCAGCTAGAGTTGAGTGTGTCCTTCTGTCGTGCTTAAGTTAGACCTATGCCCGTTGTAGGTCTAACCTCTTCTACAATATATAACCAGGTGGGGTCTTATGACTAAGACCCCTGCTGCAAAAGACTACCAATGACTGTTGACTCTCCTGGCGATGTCTGTACCACTCTGACCAAATTCCTGTAGGCTCTGTAGGGAGCCAGGCAAAGAGGTACAGCAAATCCCAGAGAGGTACTGAGGGAGCCAACAAGCACCATTCAAGCCTCAGGAGACGTGTGACCTGCTTCAGCTCAGAAAGGTATCACCTGCCAGCATCACTTCCATTCCTCCCCCAAATTTTACACATTCCACAGATTTGCTAATGGGAGCAGAAAGGGTGGCAGGTGTGTACCAGGCACAGCGTTGATCTTAATCCAGACAGTGTGAGGTATTAAGGAGGAGAAGAAGAAGGTCTGACCATGCTGGACAAAATTAATTCCATGATTCCTTACTCCATCCAAACCTTTTGTCATACCAATTACGGAACCCTGAAAAGAGATCCATTTGATTGGGTGTTTCTCCTGCTGTTCTTTAATTACAACTCTCTTTAAAAAGAAAGAAAGAAAGAAAGAAAGAAAGAAAGAAAGAAAGAAAGAAAGAACTTGAAAAAATATGTACACAACAGTAGGTGAGCTGTATAAAAGGATGAAAACAATTGTGGATAGTTGACATCAAGGTGTTCCAGTACACTGACAGGTTTGGAGAATAGTAGTGTAGAGAAGAATTGGAAGAACGAAGGGACCCAATTCTTTTCTTCCTCTACCAACTTTTAAGAATTGTCCCATGGCTTTGTCTGAAGTCAAATAATGTAGTAATCTTGTTCTAACTACACCATTTCAAAATTTAGTTGCTTTTTGGCAAAAAAACAAACAAAAACAAAACAAAAAACCACAACCCCATTGTGGTAGCATACAAGTTCAGCAGAACATTCAGATAGCATCTGAAGAGAATACTGTAAATAAATAAGGTATACTCAGAAGCTTGTTCTCTAATGCCTGAGACCTGGCATTTGTTTATAAGATCTGGCTTAAATCTCTGATATTAAGCTACTGTAATTGTACTACAGGATAAATTTATAGAGTGGCCTTAGTCTTTTAAAAGTGGAAAGCTGGATAATTAAAATTAGAAACACTACAAATAGTGGATAATAGCAGAAAAATGCCATTACTGTTCAGATGGAAATCAAATACCCAAATCTGTGCATTAGCTATAAGGAGGTAAAAAGATGCAGTTCAGAAAGTCTAATGAACTGAGTCAGCCTCTCCCAACGTAGTGCCCAGAATTCTTGTGATTCTAAAGCAGCAAGAATCACTAAACAGACTCTTTGACTTTCTTGGAAATCAGTGGCAAAGGAAGTGAACACAAATTTGGACCTGAAAGACTTTAAAAAGCCTGTCTTCTTGTGAGTAGGGAATGATATATCACAGACCTACCTCTGTTACATTTTTCTAAGCATCTTGTGATCTTGTTTTGTTTTCATTGTTTTGAATTGTTGTGTTTTTTTCTCTTATTTATTTATTTATGAGACTTATATACCGCTTTAAGTGCAAGCACTCTCTAAGCGGTGTACACCAGTAAGCAATGTATATATATATTTACATTGCCCCCAACAATCTTGGTCCTCATTTTACCTACCCCGAAAGGATGGAAGGCTGAGTCAACCTTGAACCGGTGAGATTTGAACCACTGATCTGCTGAACACAGTCAGCTAAAGTGGCCTGCAGTACTGCACTCTAACTGCTGCACCACCTCGGCTCTTTTCTTTTGCAGTTTGTAAAATAAAGTGCAAATGATACAAATCGAAACACTTTCTTAGAAAAAAAATCACAAAACAAAATCAATAAAATTTAGATGGTCATGTTTTATATTTCTGTCTGAAATATACAATATTTGTATGGATTGATGTAAATTATAATGGGGAAAATGGTCAAATGTTAGTAAAGCAGTACTTAGCGAAAGACTTTTTCAAGACATTTTTCCTCTGATGCTATTCTACATAATTTGCCATTGACCAAAAAGAAACAAATTTTTTCCACTTCCAAAGTTTCTTTAAAAGTGGAGCCAATGATTCCTGGAAATGAAGAGCCAGCAAATAGACCCCCCTCATTGTAATTCCTTTTCAAACAAGGAAGGTTTGGTGACCTGACTTAAGGATGACTTTTTATCACCCACAAGTGGTCCAGACAGTTGCTCCTAAACCCAATGGATTTAGAGCTCTGGGAGACAAAAAAAATACCCATCATGCTTAAATCATGGTCTCTGCTTTAAGGACATTAGGTTCACATGCTTCCTTTTCTAGTTACTTTTGGAAATCGTTTGTTAACTGCTTTTTAACTATTAGAAGACTTTGGATCAACAAGTCTGAAAACATTGGGTGAGTTTAATTCAATTTTTAGCAAAAGTTTTATTTTTAAAAAACATATATTAATAAACAACAAAAGGGTAATTGGAATTTTGATTTTGGAAAGTTAAAAATGGATTAAGATGATTTGAAATAAGAGTTTGGAATTAATTATAAGAATCCTTCCTATGGGAAAAGTTTTGAACTGAAGAAATATGATCGGATGAGACTTTGAAAGTTGAGACTTTGACACTAGAGGGAACAGAAGAAAACTAAAAAGTATAATTGAAGCAGAACCTTTAAACATTTACTAATATAGAATGACTCAAAATACTGAAGGATTTTTTAATGGTGGACTGAGAAGTTAAGAGTGTCTGTTTCTATAATTAGGCTGTGTTTAAAATGTTATGGGAGAGAAACAAATTTTACCTGTCAAACTTGAGATTAATCTTAAAGTGGATTTAAAAATGACAGGCTACAGGAATGATATCTCAAAAAAGATGCTATCCTGAACATACAAAAGAAACCAGCTGATGTTTAGAAATTAAAAATGATATAGAAATAACCCAAGAGAGTAACCTGGATAATTTTCCTATATTGGATTTCAAAGAGGGTTGTTTAAACTTTGAAGAAATTTATGAGATGGGACAAAGAAAAAATAAAAAGAAATCGAGTTCCAGGACATTGTTTGAAGGGACTAACAATCAAGATACGTAAAAGTAAGAATATAAAGTTGGCTTACTTGGTTAAAGTTAAAATAGATACATTGTTATCTCTGGTAACTCTTAATAGACTTTTGCTGATCAGGACTAAAATGATGAAGCTTTAAGGATTGGTTTATAGATAAGAGAATGAAAATGGGCCGGAAAGTTCATTTGTTTTATTTTAAGAGAAGTGATAAATTACTAAAATTGTTTATACTTTCTTTAGTATATTTTTTTATTTTCTATTTTTCTTTCTTTTTTAAATGTGCACCTATTTCTATTCTTTTTTACATAGTTTTCTATTGGTTTTTATCTTTGCACTTGTAATTTTCAATGAAATCAATATTAAAAATCTCTAAAATTTCCTTTTTTGTTGTTGTAGCTCTTAATAATCTTACAGATTTGATATAATCTTAAATTGTTACCCAACACTGGTCTCATTGTATGCCTTCCAAAAAATAGAAATGCAAGCTGGACTAAAAGTAGTTGGTAACAATATCAATAGACTCATTGATCTGAAAGGGATTTTAGAAGTAATCTACTCCAATCTTTTGCTCTGCAGGAGCCATAGAGCATCTCTGACAGATGATTATCTAGCTTTTATCTGAAGTACTTCAGTGAAGGAGAAATCACCACTTCACATGGTAGCCTACACTACTGGCTGGCAGTCAGGAAGTTACTTCTGATGCCTTACCTGTTTCTCTATACTAGTATGCCCTTTGTACTATGTGAAAACTAGGCTACAGGATGAATGTGCCAGATGATTCCAGATCAGAAAGCGGAAGTGCCCAGTGACAGACAACCAACTCATGCACTGAAGGTGAGTGTTATGCCAGCAGTTTGTGGGCACAGTCACTTCCCATTTAAAATGAAAGCATTTTCTCCTGAAATGTGAGAGCAATATTCTATTAAAAAGTTATAATTTTAATTCAAGCTTCACTTGAATGGAATGGAATGGAATTGAGCTTCTGTCCAAGCTTCTTCTTAATTTTTGGAGTAGAGTACAGCTTCCATCAAAAACCAAATGTTCCCAATATTCCTTGAAAAGTTGCATGCCCGAAGGAATCCATGCAACTGAGATTACAATTGTCCTGTAATTTCTTACATTTATATGCCACTTTCTTCCAGGAGCCTCAACTATCTTGATAAATAGATTTGTCTGAGACATTATGATTGGTCTGAAATCACCCATTGAGCATTAAGGACTGAATGAGCCTTGTATTAGGTTTTTTTTCCTAATCCCTTTTTAATACATTACACCCAGAGACTAGTCATCCTTCGGTCTAATTCTGAGCTCACCAAATAGAAAATTCTTCAGGAGCAGCCTGGCTCTGGCACCACTATACCACAAAGTTATAATTAGCAATGATTGTTCTGCATAGCTAGAGTGATTAAGTTCAGTGGTACTGAATGACTTCACAATTGCCCCTTAATTCGTTTGCTTACACAAAGGTCATCCATCTCTGGTAGCTTTTAACATTATGCAAGGAGACATTTAAAGTACTTAGTACTTTCTGACCCCTAAGGCCCTATTTGCACACAGAGAGGCAGTCAGCTTGAATTAATCCTGTTCTAATTAAAGCACAGGCTTTTGATGTCTGCTCACTGTAGCACAGAGAACCACCAGGTACACAGAGGTAAATTGAGCTGGATTAATTGTGGATGTGTGCGATTCCCAGAGAAAAGTCAGCTTTCATGAATTTCTGGGGCACTTGGTCCAACATAGAATTTGTACGCAACCATAGTCCTAGATAACTATGGAATGCCTGTCTACAGACCTAAATCATCTGGGATTTATTTATACAAAGCAAAGAACAACAGTACTCAAAACCTATGGGTTGCTAATCTGACAGCTTTACAATAAAACCACAATTGAAGCAATGTTAGTTTTTGAACTTCCAACATTCAAAGTGGAAAAAATTAAAATATTCAAACTAATAATTTGGAATTTAAAAAAAAACACTAAACCACACAACTAAGATATTACATCTCTTTCTAAGCATGTGTATTAATAATGGATGTGTCATATAAATCAAACCTTTGCTAAAACTTCTTTAAAACACCACAAGATGGCACCAGCTGTGCTTTCAGAACAGTTAGAACTCAAAGCAGAGGAAGTCAGAATTTTTCCACACATAGTATGCACCAATTTTAAGCAACACATGGAGATGCCAAGTAGAAATGATGTTGCTTTTGATCTTCCAGCAACAGCCTCAACAGTAAAGCAGTTTATGATACCGTATGGTGGTGTAATACTGTATATATTTATGAATAGATCAGTGTTTCTCAAATTTGATAACTTTAAGACATATGGACTTAACACACAGGATTCCCCAGGCAGCACGCTGGCTAGGGAATTCTGGGAGCTGAAGTCCACACATCTTAAAATGGTTAAGTTTGAGGAACAGTGGGACAGATTTTTGGTAAGCAATCCTGCAGGTTTTCACCTCTTTCCACCTGGCTCTTCTCTTCTTTGCCGGCATCCTCTAGGCTGCAGTTCAGATGGGTTTTGGAGGCAGAAGATGATGGAAGGATGAGTACCACATCTTTCCACTATTGAGACAGGTGCAGGCTGTTGGGGATGAGTCTGTGCTGTCTGCATCTCAAACTGAAGCACTCCACACACATTTGCACTGCTCAGGTGATAAACTTCCAAATGGCCCCAAAGACTCTCTAAAACAGGGGTTTCAAACTGCCAGCCCGTGGGCCGGTTGCATCATATGGAGGCCGTGCCCACCCCAGCTCTGGCAATGCAAAAAAAGTCATGATATGTAGCAACATGTCACGTGACGTGGCGAATTTGACACCCGTGCTCTAAAAGAATGCAAATGACCAGATGTTTGCAAGGAATATAATCCTTCCATTCCCCACCATCCAGTCAGAGCTGAAGAAGTTTCTTGGGTGAGAAGCAAAATGTTTTCAAAGAAAAAACAAGAAAGTCCAGTTGCCTTCTGAAAAAGCACCTTTGGGACATCCATGACCTGAATGACTGAGAATCTCCATAGACATTAATTCTATCAAGTATAGCACTAGATTCTATCAAGTAGAGCCTATAGTCATCAACAATAATCAGCTCAGATTATTAGATGTGTTTGGAACTCGATTTTATTTGAAGGCCAGTCTTCCATGCTTAGTGTAATGGATCTTAGCCTGCTTTATTCTCAACACTCTGTGTGTTATCAGATAGCAGTAACCATGCTTCGGTTGCCATAGCAGAGAAAACAAAATCCCTTCTACCTGCCTGCTTCTGCAGGATATTTATCTACTATTGATTAGAAATGCAGGGGATGCTGGTGTGTTAGCATCTTTTATGTAGCCTTCTGATATATTCAGAAGCACTAAATATTTTTCATTAACTTTTTGCAACTTTTTTTTTAAAGCTGTTATTCTTTACAAGACTATTTCAGCACCATGGTCAGCATGAGGAAGCAAATAAGAGCTACTGCAACCTTTAGGAGGTGAACCCATGTGCAGACATGATAAAGAAAAGATTGTGTTTCTTCATCTTTGACAAAGTTTGGAAAAGAAATGAAGAGATGGGCCAAAAGAAGTCTGAAGCTGGAGAAAGCCTGATCACATTCATAATCAACACATGCAATCTTTTTCTGTATTGGCAAGAAATGTCCATTAGAAGACAATCTGGAAAGAGATTTAATGTTAGATGGAATAGTTGAAGAAGGATCTACGCTATGTTCAGGAAAATACACTCCATATTTAATCCCAACTCCAGCAGGAGTAGTTTATCTGATGGGATCCCAGCTTGTGATGGTTCTGCGGTTCGTTTGCTCCGTAGCACCTCTATGTACGCTCTCAGAGATGAGGATCATACATTCACTGAACCTCTGAAAAAAAGCAAAAGTACCACCAGCCTTAATTCAGTTGCCTGCCTTCAGCTGAAAGAAGAAAAGGCATGGATGTACTCAAAGACACAAGACTGTTTGCAATACTTACAAGATTTATTAGCTCTGAGGAAAAAATACATTGAGGGTATCAAGGATTTGAAAGCCTTGGGCAGAGTGCCTGGAATTTCCCCTTTGCCTACAAAATCTCCAGCAACAACAACAAAAATCCAAGCCCCTCCTCCTCCCAAACAGACTTCTAAGGTAGGATATGTTACTCCCATTTTCATAATAGGATATGTTGCAACCCCTGTCTTTGGAGAATTGAAATAAGAATGAAATAAAATTGAGAGGATATGAGGAGATGAACTATGAGTGTGGGAATGTGATGAGTTTATGTTTTGTAATACAGTAATCTATAGAGTTGGATTCTATATAGTCAATTATACTCACATAGCCTGTTCAGATACAGTATTCAGAGTAAGGACATTTATTTTTCAGGCTTTGTGCATTTTCACCAACCATAAACAAGCTTAAAAGCTATCACCGATTGGGATAGAATTGCTTCTCACACCAGAAAAATAAAGCAATTAAAACACACACACACACACAGACACACACAAACTATGAGCAGTTTGAAAACGAAGACCTCCTAGTGGCTAAAGCCATGACTGGAGGGTTCTAATTTCAAGAAACTGAAGCTCAAGCTTCAACCTTTGGGAAGGGACAAGAGGATTTTGTTTCCTTTCGATGAATGTTTATGTCATTCTCTTTTAATAAACAGAGGGTTGACACTTTTTCTGCAAACATTTGTCTTCTATGCATTAAGCCACATGTCTATTTATGGCCGTGATAACTGCTCACCACAATTAGTCAGATTCTACTTAAAAAAAATAAATAATGTAAATAAATGTATTGTTTACTAGCCCACAACTTTTGTTATGCTAATATGAATGACAATTTAAAGTGCTAGCAAAAGTGGGGGGGATGTATCACCCTGAAGATGTTACTGGTCATTCAGTAATTCTCTCCAGACCTGTATTACAACTTTACCAGCATCCATTCCCTGTAACAGAGATGCTAAGATTTTAATTTCTGGCAATAAGGGAGATACCTTGATATCAAGTGACATTAGAATTCTTTAAAGACTCCAAATGGTTCAAGTGAGAGAGCTAATGAATAGAGCTTTTGTGACACAGAATAAAAAAAGACTTAGGAATAGGCAACCTATTTTTTCCCCATATATTCTGAAGAATAGCTTTCTTCATTTCTTGCTTTGCTAACTGTGGCTCATGGAGTAGAATTTCAAAATATATGAAGGCCTACTTCAGTAAAAGGAAAGCCAAGATTCAACATTATTTTGATCAAATTTGGCTTCCTGGAGTTTCTTCTGAATGTTTTTAGTGAACTGTTTTTCTCATTTGCTTGCTTTTTCCTGTTTGTTATAAGTTGAGACCAGCTTGATCCAAAAGAATCATAAGGCCAATAATGATTGCATCAAGATTAGTTTTATATTATTATTTGGAACACACACACACACACACACACACACACACACACACACCTGGAAAATGACTTTTTTTTTGCATACCTACCTATATATGCACACACCCAGAGGCATACAACACTAAAAATAATCCACATATATTTTAAAAAGCAGCATAATAGTTACCAGTATTTCCGGCGTATAAGACAACTCGGCGTATAAGACGACCCCCGTCTTTGGCGCCGATTTCAGCGCTCGCGGAAGTCGCCTTATACGCCGGCATTTATGGTAATTTAAATGGAACCCAAGATAAATTAGCAAAAAAGATTCTTAGCATCTTATTGGTTTGTTTTCTGAATGTCTACATTTTGTATCCTTGAAAGTTGGAGGGGGGAGGTTGCAATCATAAGGTTTGTTTATTCTAATTAAATCATTCTCACAACAGATCTCAGTGGACAGAAAAGGCTCGCAACTCAGTTCAGATGTAACTGAAGCAATCACTTATTTTGATTCAATTATTGCAAAACTGGAGGCAGAAAGACATCACAAAGTTGTGAGGAATCATCCACATGTTGATGTAGATTTTGATAGTAAGTACATATATATATGCCAATAGTATTAATAATATTTGCATGTGCAAAATAGCGTCCATCAGATTTGAATTTCCAAAGTGTTAAATGACCATAATAGTTCTCACCCACTGATACCCTTGCCTGTTACATTTGTACTAGCAACAGTTTGGGGGTTTTCTTCAGGGGCAGCCTGAAGTAACTTATAATGTGTAGTGATGAGAATGCTATCGGGATTATTCAGACCAGAAAAGGCCTCAGCTGGTACATCATCCTAAATTCATTTAAAACACAACACGTAATTGTGAGAGCAAATAATAGATACATCAAAGTTTTCCCAAAAGGTAGTATATATATATTTTTGCTGGACAATATTCCATCTCCGCTGTTCTTCCAAACAAAGACATTCAGGAATGGGTTTCCATATTTTTGCTTGGAAGATTGATGGATAATATACTGATTGACCTAATAAATAATTAGTATGACATGTCTGTTACCTATTGATTTTACAGTATTTGGCTAGCTATTTTTGGAATACTGCATCTTTTCCTCCTCCTCCTCCTCCTCCTCCTTCTCCCTGCAACCCTGTTCCAGATTCTTGGTTTTTGAATGCATAAGGAATTTTAGGATAACTTTAGACGCATAAAGGAGAATAATTAAATAGGTGCTGTCCCATCCCAGCACTTTAATGCTGAGCAAAGGGAGACTATTCCACTTGGAATAACCCATAAAAAAACTAGTATTGTCTATTCAAGGTCTAGGTCTGCCTATGTGATCCTTTGCTTTTTTTTAGTCCACAGGGCTTCAGATTTATTTATCTGTGGCTTCTATCACTTCATCCCTCATAAATCTACTTTATGAATTGTCCCCCATCTAATTTTCCCCTATTCATAATATCAGATACAGTATCGGTCCTGTATACTGCATGTTTGTCATGTACCAATTTAAATAATTAGTTAAAATGTTTGATAGCAAACATTATTAGCATCAAAAATTATCTGTGTGAATTTAGCTAGAACTTGAACTAGAAATTAATAGTGAAAATAGTTATGTTGGGTGACTAGATTATATAAACACCCCAGAAAATAGTTTCATAAAGTACCTACAATACTATGGATTTGGAAGCTGCAAATGGTTTAAAGGTGGAAATGTTTTTTTTTTCCTCACTGAAGTTGGGCATACTCATTTCTACTCTTAATTTGACATCTTAACAAACAGTCATTCAGTCATATTAACACTAAATTTCGGTGACCCAATCTTGGAGTGCTTTGGGGGACCTAGAGCATAGTGAGGGAGTTGGATCCTGACCTAGTTAGCCTATCCCTAGTTCAGAAAAATGAAAAGCAGTTTTCTCTTGAGTCAGACCTTTGATCCTTCTAGCCATGTTTTATTAGCAGCAGATTTCTTAAATCTCTTTCCAAAAATACTGGAGACTGAACTTGGAGCCTTCTGTGTGCAGAACCTAAGCAGTACCTACCTATTCTGTACCCTCATCCTTGTTGTAAAGATACATTTATACTAAGTCTGGTTCTATGTTTCAGTTGTTTCTAGTTCAAGGGAACATAGCCTGCATTCCAACTGGATCCTTCGTGCCCCTCGGATATATTCCCAAGATACCAGCCAAGTAGAAGTGATCACAAGCCAATCCAAAGGAAAAAGCCAAGGAAGAACATTCAGTTCCAGAAAGAAACTGCAAAGATATCCAATGTATCTACCTAAAGCTGTGGAGGGAGCATTTAACACAATGAAATTTAAACCCAAAACGGGCCTCAAAGAACAGCACTGACATGAAAATCCTTACTGTCTGCGTAGGCAGACCGAGAGTCTTTCTTCAGAAGCAGGTGGTCGGGATATTATTATGCAATAAGTTAGCAATTGCAGTTATTCGATGTATACAGCTGACCAGACTTGACTTTACATTCTGCCTAACATTAGGATCACTTTGTAGTTATGTGGACATAACACACTTAACTAAAGCCTTGTCAATGTATTTAAGCTAGTTGGTAAGCTTAGCTAGGTTAAAGCTGATGGCACAGCGTGTTGTTCAATCTGTTTGATTAGTTTATAATTTGGTGTATTGTGTGAACTCAGAAAATATGTTCATTCAGTGACTAGGTAAGCTGCAACATTGTGTACACTGAAAATTACCTCATTCAGTCCTCCCTCCCTCCCCACAGCATATCTAATGTTGATTATCCATACCATATAGAAAATGGTAGCATGAATGCCATGATCACTTGGGGACGTTTTCTGTTATTCTGTGAAAAGTTAGATTATAAACACCTCTATGCTATGCAGTTTTGGTGAATGTAATTTCTACATTAATTTTTAAAAATGTTCTTTGTTTGTTAGGCTGGATTCAGGTTAACACTGCAATGTAGGAATGTGCATCCAGATGTGTGTTTCTAATGAAAAAAAAAATGTGATTCTTCTAAATAAATAAAGCCTGACTATTTTAACATACAATTTTAAACAACTGCCCTCATTTATAATCTGGATGCCCTGCTCTTGTCTCAAGGAGAATACCTAAAAGCCACAGCATTCGTTATATTTGGAGGGCAGGAAACAGAAACCAAAGAAAAACATGATTTTTGTACCCACCTCCACTTTTAAAATACTCACAGGTTACTTTTTCATCTTCCCCAGAAGCCAGAAGGCAATATATGGAGTGAAAAACACACAGTGAGGTGGGCTGTTGTGAAAACTGTTGAGGTTCTGGAGGGAAAAAAGGTATGTAGCAGATTTCTGAAATCTGCTCACTTACCAAATGATTCTCTTAATTTACAGGGTAAAAAGCAATAAAAGCACACATTGCATTAAAAATCTGACCAGGCTGAGGAGGAAAATCAGTCCTAGGCACTACACATACCCACTGATTACTTCAGTGGTATCCCTTCCTAGTCCAGAGTGTGTGAGAAGAACCAGATCTTGAGCATGTTCCTAAAAGCCAGCAGGATTGGTGCTGAAGGGATATTGGGAGACTTTCTTTACCTCTGTTCTCAGTGCCTGCCACCATTCTGAACCTTTAGCTCTCTACTCTTTTTTTATATGCTTTCTTTCCTCCTACTATTAAAATGGCACTGGCATTTCATTATAGCATTTTCTTTAACTATTATCAGAGCTTAAATGTATTGCATTCAAGGTTCTACCCCCCCCCCAAAATAACCAATCTGCTGGATTTTGGGGACCCATATTCCTGTGCTCTATGGGACCTTCGTTTGTTCCTGAGAATCCAGTCGTAATGTCCCCACTACATTAAGATATAAAAAACATTAAATAGGCCATTATCCAATCAAAGGGTTCTAGAATTTTTTTTCTTGCCTACCTGCTGCTGTTTTTAAAATGGAGGTAGATTTAAAAACTAGTTGATGATGTAACTGCTGATGCCCAGTAGTTAGAAGACTCTAATCTAAGTGGATTATGGCTATAGCCAAATAATATTGTAGTTGGTTTGTTAGTTTGTTTTTTATCTTGTAAAACTTGTACTAAGCTTAAATTTCATGCTCTTACAAATGATCATGTCAGGAAAACTGCAGTTGCTGAGTGATACAATCTCTCTCTCTCTCTCTCTCTCTCTCTCTCTCTCCCTCTCTCCCTCCCTCCCTCCCTCCCTCCCTCCCTCCCTCTCTCTCTCTCTCTTACACACACACACCAACAACACTATTAATATTAAGATCAGCACTGATCCCCAGTGTTTTGTAGAAGCTATACCCAGATGTCCCATTTACTGTAGGAACAAAGCCTTATATAGATTTCCCCAAAGATGATCGATAATTTGATTTCAAGGAAAAAAAAATGACCTGAGAGGGATTTAAAGTGCCATAGCTTTCACCTCCTTGAAAGAAAACAAACTAGAAATAAACAATTAAGTACAGCATACTTATTTTATCTCCTTCAATTTCTGGGTTGTGCAAATTGACCCTCATGAATCCCCCAAATAATTTGCTTTATGTCATCAAGTTCAAGTTGCCAAGCTTTTTGAACTGCTGAACAGTCCTGGGAATTTCCAAACCTATTGTGAGTGCTCTTACAAAATGTTTGGGGGTGGGGGACTTTTTCATCCACATAATCTCTCCAAAGGCAGACAGAATCAGTATCGGCACCGAGATATCAGAATGCTCCCTATCACCTCTCTGGCCTGTTCCCCATTCCTGCAAGATGTTCCGTGCTGCTCCTGCTTAACTTTTCCCTTTCTCTGAACTGGTGAGTATCATTCTGAAACACCAGCCTGCAGCCATCTGGCTGATCTGTTCCATGCAGGGTCCAGATGTAAGGTTAAAACTGTCTATTGAAAATGACAATTATACTGGAGATGGATGTTTTGCTTTGCATAGCATACCAGCTTTTTGCGGGTGGGGAATAGCTTGGCAAGTGATAAGGAGGACCATAACTTCTATTCTTCAACTTCTCTCAAAGCCTGGGGCAGTGAATGACTGAAAAGATAGGAAATCTGATGGTAGCTTTGAAGGCGTGCCCTAGAATTTGCTGAGAACTCTAGAACAGAATAGAGCTAGAAGGGACCCTGGAGGTCTTCTAGTCCAACCCCCTGCTCAATCAGGAGACTGTATACCATTTCAGACAAGTGGCTGTCCAGTCTCTTCTTGAAAACCCCCAATGATGAAGCACCCACAAGGTCTGAAGGCAAGCTGTTCCACTGGTTAATTGTCCTCACTGTTAGAAAGTTTCTCCTTAATTCCAGGTTGCTTCTCTCCTTGAGTGGTTTCCATCCATTGTTTTGATATGGAAAAGAGGCAGTAAATAAAATGGTTCTTTCAGCTTGCCATTTTCTGAAAGAGAACACACAAGGAAAGGTAGGAAAACACAAAGGAAAAAGATTGACAGAGGGGGGAAAATAGGATTGGTCAGATCATCAGAGACCAAGAGGTCAGAATTATGACTGTGTTGTGTCCCCAAGCTGTGTCCCCCAGTTATGATGAAGAATGCCACACCACTAAAATACCAGTCCAGATGGCTTCAGTGTGAAGAACTATGTTGTCCTTTGCTGCAGCACACTCTCTGGGACTGGACTATAGGACGCCTGAGAGAAAGACCACCAGGGTGAATGAGCAGAAAGGAAAGCTTAAGTTGACTCCAGAGAAGTTAAAATGTGCATGTTAATTTTACAACAGCAGACACAACATTTTATCCATTAGTATTTCTTGCACAATTTCACTCTGTTATTAACAAATGTCTATGGAGGTTCTCACTCATTTGGGTCATGGTTGTTCCAAAGGTGCTTTTTCAGGAAGCAACTGGACTTCCTTGTTTTTCTTTGAAGACATTTCTCTTCTCATCCAAGAAGCTTCTTCAGCTCTGACTGGATGGTGGGGAATGGGAGGATATATATTCCTTGTAGATAGCTGGTCATTTGCATTCTTTTAGAGAGTCATTGAAGCCATTTGGAGGTTTACCTGTGTCCTCAAAGTCACCTGAGTAGTACAAATGTGCGTAGAGCGTTCTAGGCTGCAGGATGTTTTCTGCCCTGTGACCCTTCACTGTTGAAGACAAGCACGGGCTGTTGGGGATGACTCTGTTTTATCTGCATCTCATATTGAAGCACAAAAGGTTCCTGTAGTCTGCAATGTTTTCTGGAAATCTGGTTTTTAAGAAATGTTCCGTGATTTCTGTGCTGAATTATCGTAACAAGAACAGCAAAGCTAAACAAGTAAACATATTTTGATTTCAAAATATGCTTCAATACTCATGGGAATTCGATTCGCTCAGTTTCCCCAACCATGGCCATTCAAAGTCTCTACTGAAATTTAACAGGCAGAAGTCAACACAGCCTTCCCTATGGACCCTCCTCTCTACATTCACCCGATATTTAAATACTGAGTCCTCAAACTCTTATAAGGAGTAAGTCACCTGCACCAAGAAGAACAGTCCTGCCTAATGTGACATAACAGTGCCATGGTAAGTCTTCTTTCCAAGTCTTCTCTTTGGGTAATGGCACATGGCTGCAAGGATAGCAGGATACTTTATAAAATTAAGTAACTGGGGGGGGGGGAATGGTCAGAAGGAAGCTCCTTCTCACATAATATTAGTACTCCACATAAAATAACACAGCTTGGTGGAAAGTAAGCATATGCAATGTTATGTTTATACAGGACATTCATGAGAATTTCTCTGCCCTTTCCTTTTTTTTTCTTTCTCTCTCTCTAGTATGGGTTTATTAACTCCTGCCTGAAGTCCCTCCTGGTAGAGAAATTTGGTGAAGAAACATGGGAAAAGCTCAAGTAAATATTTATACCCCCACAGCCTTATCACTAGAAAAGCAAGAACATGGAACCAAGGAGATACAGTACCTGTATTCCAGAGAATGGGTTGGGTGCATTCAGGACAAGAGTCTGTGCTTCGGGTTAAGAGCAGGGTACAATCCACATTCATTTCTGCCACAACCCATTTATTATGTATTGCTACAAGTCTCTTTGATGTTAATGTATAAACTGACTTTGTAATTGCCCCACTAGATTCCAAAATGTAGCAGGCCATAACATTGCTTTTGGCTAAGGCGTTTAACTTTTAAAAAAAATGGCATTCAGACATCTCTACCCAGTTAATTGAGTAAACTATTTGGAGTCAATGGAATCTTGCACTCTAAATATCTGTAAAATGTTTTGCTTTAGCCCAGGGGTAGTCAACCTTGGCTCTTTTATGACTCGTGGACTTCAACTCCCAGAATTCCTGAGCCAGCTCAGGAATTCTGGGAGTTGAAGTCCACGAGTCATAAAAGAGCCAAGGTTGACTACCCCTGCTTTAGCCAAATGGCACAAACCAGGTGGCAAATTGTGTTCCTTATTCATTTTATATTCGATCTTCTCTTTGGTATTTTCACAGAGCCCAGGTTGGAATTGAAGACACCTTTATGACATATACGGTGTATGATGATTCTTTGACTGTGAAGTTGGTCCAAGAAGCCTGCAACATGCTAAGTACTGAAATAATTACAAGTTTTAATTTACTGTTTGCCAAGAAATAGTGTTATTCCCGCTTATGGATGTGATAGGAAGAATTCTGAAGCTATCATCATTTTAAGGCTGTATAATGTTAAGCGATCCCAGATAAATTTATACATCTACTTGCACATCTTCCTACAATTATCTCTTAAAACTTAATAATGATTGGATTAGAATTAAAGTATTTTATACTGCTTTATTTTGTATTTTAACACATTTGTAATCATTTGTCTAACAGCTCTAGCAACCTAGAAAATTAGTTTTGTGTCTTTTAGATTTCACGTAATGCCTTATTTTATTTCTACAGTTTAATTCATTTTATTCTAATTACCTTATATAATTGCATATAGTTCTGGTCATTGACTATAACAAAGATATTTATTTCCTTTCTTACAGGTTTTAGTAATTATTTTCATTTTTTAAAAAATCCTTTTTCATTTTATATTTTAACTACATTTTAAAATATTTTCTCTTCTGTTTAATTTGATTCATTTTGAGCTGAATTGTTTCCTACAGTATATTTCTGTTCCGTCATGGCATCATTTTAAATCTCAAGAATCCTGCAGTTCAGTCCTTTGTTTCCACAAAATTAATTGTCTGAGTTCAATACTATTAAACAAATTAATTTAAAGGAGTTTAAATGATTGCAGTCTGTGCTGCTCTCATATTACACTAAATTGTAATGTGTAATTCTTCCTTTTCATATTAGTAACATATAAGAAAAGGACTAGCAGATAAACTATGATTTGTTTTCAAGTACTATCTTGCAATTTGAAACTATGGGTTGCACTTGGTTTACTAATTGTAATATTTGGTTGTTATGTCGATTAACACATGAAAAGTTCCTGGATTATTTATTTTTGTTTTGTGCCCAGCTGTGCCATCACAATTGTCTTAATAGAGCTGCCTACCAGGTTATGTAAAGTTTCAATGCCACTATTAAATTCAAAGATGATTTTATCAAATTGAATCTCTGAAATCATTCCAAGAATCAGTGGACATTGTGCACGTATGCACATATATTTTGCTGAACAGATAGACTTTTTACATTATGTGACTTCTCTCCTTGAATCAAGTTAATAGTTGCTGGAGACTTTAACTCAGTTTGGATCCATTATCAGACTAGATGCTAGCTCAGGAATTCTGGGAGTTGAAGTCCATAAGTCATAAAAGAGCCAAGGTTGCCTACCCCTGGATTAGAATAAGGCTTCAAAAAAGAAAAGAAGTCCTTAGTCAACTCTTAAGAGCCCTTGAATCAAATTGTAAATGTGAATCACTTCTTAGGCTAGTCAGGCACTTGTGTCGCAGATTATATTAATGAATGGAGGAACTGAATGAAGTCTTGAAGTTGTGGTACTACCAAGGATGGTATCATGGAAAGAGAAAGCAAAGCAGCTTCGTGAGAAAAGGAACATACTTTCTGCTGTGCCATTATATATATGCCATTATTCTAGAATCTGCTTTTTTTCCCATGCAGAAATGCCAGAGGAGGCAGTGCTGAAGCTTTTTGGGCAATATTTTTTTAATTTCTGCAAAACATCAGGATATGATAAAATGTTACGGACACTAGGAGGAAATTTGATGGAGTTTATTGAGAATCTGGATTCCTTACACAGCTACCTTGCTTTGTCCTATCAGGTACCTGTTTTTTGTATTTTGGTGTGACAGAATAGACAGTTTCAAACTATTGTAGAACAAGAACAGAAAAACAGTTTTGTGATACCAAACAAGTGAGTAGCAGCTTCCCCATTAAACCAAAACTCAGTTAAAAGTTCAAAGGTGATAGGTTGGTCCTGCTATAATAAACTCACTGAAAAGATACACATGTCTATTTTCCAAAATTTTGTAACCTATCCTCTTTCTTATTGCAATAAGCTTACTCTGCCTTCATAGAGCTACCTGTAGGACATGAAATATAATGCCTAGACTAAAACACTCAGAATTCCCAGTGGGCCGTGCATGTTTTCTAGGAATTTGGGGAATTATAATCAGAGGAAGGCTGAGTTACTGTTTTCATTATAATTGTATGTGTCTTGCATTAATACTGAAATGAAGCAATTGTAGCCAAGGGAATTACATGAAAAATGTTTCTTTCTGCCACTGAATTATTTTAAAATAGAAATTAATTACCTTTCAATTCATGTCATAGTCATTCTCAACTGTGACAAATAATTTTTACAGGCACTACTATGCCTCAGCAGTGGGCGTATTTAAGAAAAAGTATGAGAAAATGAACAGAAGGAGAGAGCTTTTTGTGTATAACTCATTGTGAAAAGAAAATTGGAATAAAATGGCATATAACACGAACAGGTCCAAACAGTTATGAATCAGAGTTTGATTCTGTTACTGAAATATGAGACATTCTCCAATGTTTCCAGTACTATGAACAAATCTCAGATACAAATTGTCAAGTTGTTATTCACCAACAGAAAATCATTCCCCATGCCTTTGTCATTCTGCAATTTGCATCCCTTCCTTTGCTATTCCTCTACGTTGGCCTTTGGATTATATATACTGAATGGAAAGAAAATTGTGCAGCAAAGATAAAATTGAATTTTTAATGCGGGTGGGTATTAGAATAGGCTCTAAGGAGTTTTGGAAGAAAATGAAACAGATTTTTGTCCTTTCCTAGAAAATGAATGCACCATCATTTCGAGTGGAAAGGAAAGATGGGATAATGCTCCTCCACTATTACTCAGACAGGAAAGGCTTGTGTCACATTGTCCCAGGTACCAAGGCACCATTTTCACAATGGAATGTATATTATACAACTCTCAAACTGAGTGGGAACCTTTCCATAAGTATACTGAGCACTGGAATTGACTACTTGGGCCAGGGTGGGTGGGTTGGATGGGATTTCTTTACTTAGCTCAATAACCTCCGTGACCTTGACATAGTTGTTCCACCCCTCCCCTTTATTCCAAGTCTTATGCCTTTGCATAAAGGGCCCCCTATTTGTGCCATCAATTTTTTAAATGTTTTAGAATATAATTTGGTGTAAATGTGATCATTCATAATTATTCATTCTAATAGATACTTTTTAGAGGATGATACATTTGTCTGTCTTAGGGCACACAGTTAAAATGAAGTAACAAAGGCGAAGTATCTGCCCAACTGTTGCCTAGAAGAGAGAAAGGAGCACTTTAGAAAGCTTGAGATGACCTTGACTTGCAGAGAAGAAAGCTGCTGAGATATTTAAGAAGGGAGAGGTCTTGGAATGTGTTGGATCACAAAGGCCATCATCAAAGACCAGAACAGATTGGAATGGAAGTTACGTAGATTATATAACACATCTGGATGACACCAAATTGGAGAAAGATAAACAATAGTCTGCGCCAGAAATCTCCAAATCTTTGGACCAATGAACACATTTGGAAGAAGTAGGGAGAATTTCAGCCAGCTTCAGCTTCAGTTTCACTTATCTTATCTTTTCTTTTTATTAAACAGGAATACGTGCTTCCCGACAAAGCACTTGAGTCAAGTCATCTACTATTTTTATTTTCCAATAAGGTCTTTGGATAAGGCTAAGGGTTGTGTTCTACTTTATAGTTTGCCAGCTTCTCATTTGCAATGATACTAATTGGAGGGAGGGAAGTCAGATGGAGAGTGGGATGTTCAGATATTTACAAAGCAAAGCTGAAATCAGATTAAGTCACCTGCAACCAATTGTTTGATCAGCAACCTTGGTACTAGGTCTAAGAAAAAAGCTCTAGAACAGGGGTGTCAAACTGCCGGCCCACGGGCCGGATGCGTCACACGGAAACTATGCCCACCCCATTGCCGGCAATGGCAAAACAGTCCCGATACATTGCATGACGTCATGTGATGTCGTGAGTTTGACATGTCTGCCCTAGAATGATTAGTTTGTTTGTGTGTGTGTGTGTTATAATTAAAACTATTATATGCTGGGTTTCCAATTAGTTAAATTCTATCTCATCCTGCTAGAAATCCTCCCTGAATCCTAAGAAAGATTCCTATTTCTTTCTTGTGTTTTTGGACTTCACTGCAAAGCTTGTTAAGAGGTTTGAATAATTTTCTTGAGCAATGAAAAAGAACTTTGGAAGAACAGTGATGGGGGAGAAAATTGCTCTAAACCTGAAAAGCTTTTAAAAGCTATGTGGCTGCTACTGAGAGAAAGGGATAAGAAACTTTCATGAAGTTTCTTAAGAGCTGAGCCACTTTGGAAGGGTTTCACATATTGCCCTAAAATAGGTTGTTAATTTTTTTTCTTACATAGGAATTATTGAAGCAGTAGCCAGAGATTTCTTTGATTGTGAAGTGTCCCTGGAGATCCTTGAACAAAATGTAGAAGAGGAGCGCACTGGGAAGAAGGAGCACGTGGTGTTTTTTATTTTACAGACAAATGGGACAGTGAAGCCCAACGTCGAGGAACAAGCAATTTCTGTATGTGAAGATGGGTCTCAGAAAGACAAAGAGGTGATGATATTTCATTCTATAGAAAGAACAGAGGAGCTGATACAGAGCAGAGGAAATAGGGACATTTCTAAATTATGGGCTGTGTTCACAAATCATAGGAAAACTCTTTTGGAGATGATTTAATATATCATTTTCCTTTCAGCAACGGGATGCGGTTTTTCAAAAAGGAACGGAAAAAACTGCTGAGCGGGAGGTTTTCTGTGAGGTTTTGAGACTTGCGGTTAATTCTAAGGCAGGTAAGTTAGTAAATAAGTGATGGATGAAATCTGGATCTCAAGAATACAAGCAAGAGTCTTGAGTTTGCTGAATATGTGCAGTATTACAGAAAAAGATCAGATGAGAGGATGTGGCTGATTCACAAGACAAGAGTTGCATAGTTTTCGATAGAATACATCCTCAGTTTTACGGTACCATTTATAATCGCTCTATGTAGCAACAAATTACGGCTGGGATGGTCCAGGAGAAGGGCCTTCTCTGCCCTGGCTCCTGCCCTTTGGAACATCTTGGCTTCCACCCATCTGACCTTCTGTAAGGGCCTGGAGACCTGGCTCTGCCAGATGGTTTGGGTCCCCAATGGGGGAGCATCACAGTGGAGGTGAGTGATGAATTAAGGGGTAATCCCTGCTCCCCCTGCTTCCTGAGCATCCGGATCCCTCTTTCTCTGTCTTGTGACAATGATTTTATCTTGATTGGGAGTTTTATTTTTATTCTTTAAAAGATATTTATGTGTTAAGTGTTGAGTCCTCAGCTTAATGGCGAATAAGCACAGAACATCTCGTAGTGTCAAGAAGCCTTTATTGTTGTTTCTTCAGCTCCATTACAGTTCTGAGGCATGCAGGCCTTTCTGCTTCTCTTAAGAAGGCTTCCCCTGGCCAAATGGCAACATTTGGCGCGCAAAGCCGGCGCCAGCCAGTCTGGTCCCAGGCAGCTTGCAACTGCCCGGGACCATTGCAACGTCCTGAGCCTGCCTTTGCAGGCTCAGGACACAACACCCCTTCCCCCCCCCCGGCTAAGACTAATAAACTATATGAATAGTTACACGCGACCTCGACACGAGTGTGGTGTGCCAACCCATGCTCCAAATGGTACCGGGCTATTATTCTGGGGATTAATACCCAATGCCCGTATTTCCATTGTTCCCAACAACAGACACCCTCTCACTGTTTCTGCTTTTCCAGCAGAGTTACAAAGTCTTCAAGGTACTTAGGAGATCTCTTGACTCTCTGTGATCTCCTTAGACCCTGATAATCCCCAATTTTTCATTTTGCCTAGAGGATGACATGAAGTTGCCCCCTCTTTCAGACCCTGGTGGTCCCCATGGACTGTGCCCTGTTGCCTGGTCTGCTTGCTTGCCCACCGGGCTCGTCAGACCAGGACTTTGTTCTCCCAATAACCTGGTTGACCTGCCTAGTTGCAGGCTCTCTGGCCCTTCTATAAAACTGCAACTGTTAGGCAACTCTGTAGGGCAGCGGTTCTCAACGTTTGTGTGACGGCGACCCCCGTCACACAAACGTTCTGCGCATGCGCAGCGTGCATGCGCGGCGGTGCCCCCTGAGGGGAGAAAATGGCGGATCGCCTTCTTTGGCGACCCCCGGAAAATGGTCGATCGACCCCAAATGGGGTCGTGACCCATAGGTTGAGAACCGCTGCTGTAGGGCCTCCCAGGCCCACATTGGACCTATCAAGGGGCTGCATTCCTTTGCTTCCCAGTCCCGTAACGGGACTGTCTGGGGTTTCAGTATTTCCCCAAAACTCAGTTGCCCCCCCCCATCTGTGCCAGAGGTGTCAGAATTGGGATTTGCCTCCCCGACCACCTCCCTGTGTGAATGCCTCCTTCTGGAAACAGCAGCAGTATTGGGCCAACTAGACTGTTTATGTGCCAGCTCTCTTGCAATGTTTGAGTTATTAGGATGCTCCGGGTTATTCTCCCTGACTGGAGTACTAAATGGTATTTGTGAATGATTAGTATGCCCCCTGGGTGACTCCCTGGCTGGAGTAGGCACTGGTGCCTGTGTGCTTCCTAGTTCCCATGGATTCCTGTTCGGAACACTTGCGGAATCTTGGAATAGGCCATCTGTGGCCTCTCTGTTTGGGTCCGGCTGCTGCCAACACCCATCCCTTTGCCCATAGTGGTCCCCCTCCCCCCCCTGGAAAAGACCCAGGAGTTTCTGAGGGTAAGTCCAGTCTTGTACGCAGCTGGTCGATATGCCGCTGAAGGATACGACCGTCATCCAACGAGACCTCGTATGACAAAGGACCAGTAACCTTGCATACTACAGCAGGAGCCCACAAGTGACCTGGCCCGTAATTACGGGTCCATACCGGGGCACCCACTTGCAGATATCTCGGTGCCCTGGGTTGTGTAGCCTTAGGAGGCAGTCTGTCCGGGTGCAACCGGTCAAGTTTAGTAATCAGTTTGCACCCCCAGCGAAGTTCAGCTGGGCTTTTCCCAGTAGAAGTAGAAGGTGTGGTGCGGTGCAAGAAGAAAGTCTGCCAACCTGTGGTGTCAGTCCCCATAGGTCAGTTTCTTTAAAGCATCCTTGGTGATGCGGACCATCCGTTCAGCCATACCGTTGGTGGAAGGGTGGAAAGGTGCAGAGGTGGCATGACGAATCATGTTGGCCTGTAAGAAAGCTTGGAATTCGGAAGAGGTGAATTGAGGGCCATTGTCAGACACCAAAACATCCGGAAGCCCATGTGCAGCAAAAATCCCCCTCACTACTTGAATGGTCTTGGCAGCGGTGGTTGAAGAGACAGGTACAACCTCAAGCCACTTTGAATAGCTATCAACAATAACCAAGAAGAATTGACCCTGAAAGGACCCAGCGTAATCAATGTGCACCCTGGACCAAGGTGACTGTGTGTCCTCCCATCTATGTACAGGAGCCTGGGGCATTTCTGGGAGTGAGTGCTGACAAAGGTGGCATGCATGCACCTTAGCCTCAATTTCCTTGTCTAACCCACAAATGGCTGCGCGCAAGCGCCTTCATTCTTACAATGCCAGGATGGCCCTCATGAAGGGAACCTAAGACCCTAGATCTCATTGAGGTAGGAATAACAACTCTGCTGCCCCACAGCAGACAACCCTGGAAAGTGGATAACTCATGTTTCTTAAGCCAGAAACTCTGAAACTCAGTACCTGGACAACTCTCTGGCCATCCAGACAAAACCCAGGATAATACGCGAGAGAGTGTGAGATCTGTGGCTGACTCAGCAGCCACATCCCTGGCATTTAAAGGTGACTCAGGCAGCACCTGAATGGAAAGGATGTTGATGGCAGGGGCCGGATCAGCCTCTACTACTTGTAAGGGTAATCTACTGAGGCCATCAGCATGGCCCATTTCTTTGCCAGGTTTGTGAACTAAAGAAAAATCATAGGCTGACAGAAAGATGGACCATCTCAGCATCCTGGGGGAGATGATATGGGGGGTTTGTTTGTTTGTTTGTAGTAAACAACCCCAATAAAGGCTTATGGTCAGTGTAGACTGTGAAATGTCTGCCATATAAAAAATCATGGAATTTTTTAATTCCAGCAACAACAGCTAAGGCCTCCCTGTCTATCTGGGTGTAGTTTCGCTCAGCAGAAGACAAGGTTCTGGAGTAATAGGCAACAGGAACCTGAGTTCCATCAGGTCTTAGATGGCTAAGTACTGCTCCCACCCCATAAGGGGAGGCATCACAAGCAATGCACACAGGAAGAGTTTCATTAAAATGTGCAAGCACATTATTGGATGTAAGTAATGCCTTAACCTCATTGAAGCTTGCTTCATATGCTTGTGACCACTGCCACACTGCCTGTTTGTCCAGAAGCCTATGAAGTGGTTCAGCTACATTAGCTTTGTTAGGAATGAAAGCATTATAGAAATTCAAGAGGCCCAGAAAAGCTTGTAGTTCAGCTTTGGACTTAGGCCTAGGAGCTTGCATGATGGCTTTTAATTTGGAGTCAGCAGGATGAATCCCATTGGCATCAATTTTGAATCCCAGAAAATCTGTAGAAGGCACCCCAATTTTACATTTGTCCTTTTTGAGTTTGAGGCCCATTTTCTGGAACTGCAGCAAGACAGCCCTCAATCTCTCAGCTAAATTTTGAGTGGAATCTCCAGCAATTAAAACATCATCAAAATAGGGGCAAACCCCTGGTATACCTCTCAAGGTATTTTCCATTATGCTTTGGAAAATTCCAGAAGCCACGTTTACTCCAAATTGTAGTCTTTTGACTCTGAATGCCCCCCTGTGTGTTACAATGGTTTGTGCTACAGCAGCAGCTTCATCAACAGGTAACTGTTGATAAGCCTGTGCTAAATCTAGCTTTGCAAAAACACGCCCCCCCCCCTTGAGGGAGGCCAGAATATGGCTGACTACAGGTACAGGATACGCATGTTGTTGCAATGCCTTGTTTAGAGTGCATTTGTAATCTGCACAGATGTAAATGTCCCCATTAGCCTTAAGAGGCATGACTATGGGGGTTTCCCAAGGACTGGAGTCAACAGGTTCTAAGACTCCTTGCTGAATCAATTTGTCCAATTCAGCATCAATTTTTCCTTTTAAAGCAAAAGGTACTCTCCTTGCTTTTACTCTTATAGGAGTGACAGTGGGGTCCAACTTTAAGGAAACTGGGGGCCCTCTGTATGTTCCCAGCTGCGGGCTGAAGACATCTGCAAATTCTTTGCAGACTTCTCGTAGACCTACTGTTTGCAAACTGTTAAGTCCTGTAACTTGTATTCCCAAGGCCTCAAACCAATCGGGTCCTATGAGACTCGTGCACTCACCGCCAACTATCAATACATCTAATGGACCTTCAAAATCCTTATATTGTACATTAAGGGTGGCCTCCCCCTTAACACACACCTTGGAGTTTTGAAAGTCTGTTAGAACTATATTGGATGGCTTAAGCTTGGCCTGGAATCCACTGCTAGAGCAAATCTTCCTGAATGTGTGAATGGAAATAATTGAAAGTGCAGACCCAGTGTCTAGTTCCATGACCAATGGAACTCCTTGCAACTTCACCTTAAGTGACAGTTTCTTTTTTAGTGGCTTGTGTATGCCTGTCCTATAAATGCTTCTTCGTGATGCACAGAAACCCACCCTGTTTTGGCTGGGGACCCTGGTACCTTTCAGGCGCAATTCTTCTCGGGGTTGTACCTTCTGATGGCCCAGACACACAGCTGCTATGTGGCCTTGCTTTCCACATGCTCTACAGATTGCAGAACGGAACCTGCAGTCGGTCCTCCTATGGCGACCTCCACACCCGAAGCACTTGGGTACAGCTGAAGACTTTTCTTTGCCTTCCTTCTGCTTCCTTTCTTTGGCTGGGTAGAGATGATCCACCTCATCTTCAGGATCCTCTTCCGAGCTCTCCTGGACTCTCTCATGGTGCACGGAAAAAGCTTATGGAGTGCTTCAGATAGGCCTCATATTTTTGATTGCCCCACCTGCTGCCTCTTCTGCAGTAACCTCTCTCAGGGCATCTTGGAATGATATATCTTCCTTTGCAAAAAGTCTCTGCTGCAAGTCTCTGTTCCTAAGCCCACATACAAATCTGTCTCTCAGCCTTTCTTCTAAGTCTTTAAACTCACAAGGCTTAGCTGCTCTTCTCAAAGCTGCAATGTATTCTTTAGCTGTTTCACCAGCCCATTGATCCCTCTGTTCAAAAGTATGTCTCCATGCAATAACAGACAACTTGGGCTGAAAATGTTCTTTTAGTAATTTTTTTAAATCTGTGTAGGTGACAGATTCAAGAGGCGCAGGGGCTGCTAAGTTTTCAGCAATTTCAAATGCATCTTGACCACAAACACACAGCAAGGTAGCGGCCTTTAAGCCATCTTCTCTAACTTGGTTTACTCTAAAGTAGTTTTCTACTCTGGCCACATAAGACTCCCATCTTTCTGGGTGCGTGACATCAAATTCAGAGAGCCTTCCTATCTTCGCCATTTTTCTCTTTTGTAAGGAAAGGGTCTATCAGCCAGCTTACCTCCAATGCTGCTGTATTGGCAGGCAGGTGCTGAATTTAACGCCGTCTTCCTAGATGCTCTCAGGACTCCTGGGTAAGCTTACAATTCTTCTTAATTGATTGTAAGACATCCCACCTTCGTTGCCAGTGTTAAGTCCTCAGCTTCATGACGAATAAGCACAGAACATCTCGTAGCGTCAAGAAGCCTTTATTGTTGTTTCTTCAGCTCTGTTACAGTTCTGAGGCACGCAGGCCTCTCTGCTTCTCTTAAGAAGGCTTCCCCGGGCCAAATGGCAATATTTGGTGCGCTCTGCACTTCGCGCATGTGCGCAAAGCCGGCGCCAGCCAGTCTGGTGCCGGGCAGCTTGCAACTGCCCGGGACCATTGCAACGTCCCAAGCCTGCCTTTGCAGGCTCAGGACACAACATTAAGATTTTAAGGTTTTAATGCTGGTAGCCACCCAGACTTGACCACTGACTACGAGATGGGTGGCAAATAAATTCAATAAATCAGTAAATAAATGTCTCCATAGAATTGACAATAGTAAAAGATGATATTTTTATGTCATAGAAAGGGCTAGCCTATCTAGCACACTTATCAAGTCTGTCATGTGATTTTAAATACTTGGGAATCTGAATACTCAGGAATATCATGTTTCTTTAAAAAAAAAAAAAACACTCTGTTATTCCATTTTTAAAGCTGCCAAAATCATGCAGTTCATTTCTGCAGAAAACTCAACCGATTCAAGGTCAAGCTCCAATTTATGTAGGCTAGCTTTGTCTTCTTCCATGTAACCAAAATAACAACGATCCAAGTAAAGCAGCCGTCCCCAACCTTTTGGCTTGGTAGCCGGGGGGGGGGGGAGAGGGGATGGTTTTGTGCGAGTGACAGGCGTGGGCACCTGCTGCTTTCACAAATGGAGCTTCATGTACAAGTGCGAGCACCCGCCGCTTCTGCAAGTGAAGCTGCATACACAAGCACACTCGCCCACCATTCACACAGCCTGGTTCTGAACAGGCTGAGGCCTGGTAGTCAGCCGCAGCCCGGGAGTTGGGGATCCCTGAACTAAAGGGAGGCTACCTTTGCTCTCAATAGAATCATAGGAACTACGGATGCCAGTCCATGTCAAGTGAAATTTATCATATTTAGAGTGATAATTAAGGAAATTCTGTTTGAATGATTGGGAAAAATATTAATTCAGGGAATTAACTTTACATGCGAAAGGGACAGCCACTGGTGCTCCATTTTGTTAAAACAGAGATCTTGCACCACACTGACCTCAGTGCAGTTCTTTGACAAAATGATAGCATTATTTCAATTGATCACTGAAGAGAAAGATAAGCGAACATAAAGTGGAAAATAATCCAGAAATTGTCCGCAAGACCTTCCCAAACGGATGTCTTCTGTTAGTCGTGCTGGCTGGGAGGGGGATCAGGTGGGAGAAGGAAGCAAACTCCAGAAAAAAATCTGTTTCTTTTCTACAGGAAACCTTCTACATACCTTTGAGCCATTGTTCCCTGAGAGGCTTTGGCTTGACGAGAGAACCTTCTGCCACGCATTTCCTTTCCACCTCGTGTTTGATGAAACAGTAAGGAAACTTTGGGATGGATTCTTTGGACTTAACCATTCAGCTAGAGCAGTGATGGTGACCTTTTAGAGACCAAGTGCCCCAAAACCGGCCCTCTCCGCCACCCCTCCCCACCCTTGCTCCGCCCCCTGCCCCTACCCACTCTGCCCCAGCTCCGCCCCCACCCACAGGGCCATCCACTGCCTCTATGGTCTGCCGCAGATCACCCAGGTGGCCCAGCAGTGCTATGGCAGCTACGCCTTCCACCTGCGCCCCACAGTATTAACTGCGCGCAATACAGAGCAGGGGTGGTGTCATGTCCCTGCTGCCTGGCTGCCATGTCCTTGGATGTACTGATCCGCGCAGGCCATGATTGAGGGTGACTCTCCGGGGGGGCTGCTGGTGAGGAGGAGGCCGTGGGGGGAGGCGGGCTGGGGTGATGGTGTGCGTGCCCACAGAGAGGGCTCTGAATGCCGCCTCTGGCACCCGTGCCATAGATTTGCCACCATTGAGCTAGAGGGTGGGCTGGTGTGGGCATGCTTAGTCGTTTCTATTAGACCAACACTTGCTGCAACAGTACATAAATTATTAAAATTAGTAAAAATATGTAAAGTCAAGGCAGGATAGTCATGCAGGTGAGGATTAGGTTTGGAAAAAATGGCTATCATAGCTTGCAAGGTGTGAGACAGTGATATGGAGTTGTTACTAGAGGAACTGGTTGGGAGCAAGGTTTTTTTTAAAAAATATATACATAAAATAGATATTGTAAGAATGAAAGGCTTAATGCATTAATTTATTTACCATTTCCTTTCATCAAAAAAGTGAGAACTCATATAGTTATTTTCACTGGTACGCTAATCATATATCAGCATTATAGAAGATGCCTACAACCATTAAAAAGGAGGCTGGGATTGTATGCAAGTGGGAAGTTACTGACTGTTGTGTGGGCCCTTACAGAATCCAGTCTTAAACCCAGTTTTACAGTGATATGAAAAACATGTTTCAAGTGGCTCCACTTTAATTTTCCGGTAATGTTTTGTTACCCATTGTTTCTGAAGAAGGTTTAAAAAGTCTTTTTTAGTTGTTGAAATTACCTTTTGGTTCTGTCCTTAGCTGAAAATCAAACAGGCCGGTGTAAATATTCAGAAATTTGTACCTGGATTGCAAATAAATGGAACCAGATTAGATGAGTATTTTTCTATTATTCATCCACAAGTCACCTTCACTATTTCCTGCATGAAAAAGTTTATCAACAGCCAGTTTGTTCTCAAGATAAGGAGAGAAATTATGTCCAAGTCAGTGAAGAAACGGCCTGCGCTGAAGCTCAGAGGTACACATTTTCTGTAAACTTTTGAAATTTAAGAAAAATAGAAGAAGGAATAAAATTAGCATACAGTAATCATTTTCTGGTAGAGTCAGGTAGCCAGTAGTAAATTAAATTAACTGCTCAGTGATGGCAAAGGCCTACCTATCTGTCATGATATTTCCTTTGGGGACAAGCAACATTATGCTGAGTGCAGAAAAGAAATAAGGAGTGAAAGCCATTGGATTAGAAAAGGAAAGGAAACATGGCTGAAAGTAATTTATACTAGTCACATTCATTGTAACCTCAATATCTTTCTATATTTACGAAGCAAGCTGCCTTCCACCATGTCCATAACTAACACAGTCTTTTGTTCTTGAGACAATTTGTTTTTGAGGATCCCACCCTATCATGATCTTTCTAGGATTTTCCTTTACTCTTCATCCATTCACCCTTTCCTCATAGATTTATTTTACAGTTTGATTCATTGTTTTATGTGACCAACCCACCTTAATGTACTTCTTTCATACTGATCATTCACTTCTGTACCCACTCCTCATTCATTTAGCATTTCTTATTCTCGATCTCATGTGTACATTTTTTTTACCTATAAAGTTCTTAATCCCTGTTGTAGAACTTGCAAAAAAAAAAAAATCAGCTGAGTTTCTTTCATTTTCCATCTAAATTGAGAGGGAATAATGCTGTCCTAATTCAGATGTTTACCACCAAATTCTGATAGCACAATTTTAGAGGAATTTTGGAGATACCAAAGGGGGAAAGACTTGAAGATTACAATAATTTGTAAGAAGTTGCCAATCTTGATGTTATTGCACTGTGTGAACTTGATCGATCTGTTGCCTTTAACTCTTTCAAGACCTTACACAGGAATGAAAGATCCTAGATCCTAAATTCTAAACCCAAAATAAAAGAGGGTATTGAAGCATTTGCAAAACCTGTGAAATCTAGACATTAGGCCCACAGAATTTACAATCTTCACATTCAGTTTACTGACACTTATTTAGATAAGATACAGATAATTCATAGGTTAAGCCTAATGGAAAGCATTGTATAATGTGTTTATTTGGAAAAGGACAAATGATCTGGATGGACTGCATTCACAGCATGATTTACTTGTGCTCACCAAAGCTCCGCAGTTTAGATGAGTTAGAAGAACAAGAAATGCACCTTTCTGACATTGCCCAGCATGACCCAACAAGAGACCTCATCCTCTTCAACCAGCAGCGGCTGGCAGAGATAGAACTATCCAACCAACTAGAAAGAAAAAAGGAAGAGCTCAGGATTCTCTCTAAGAACCTAGAGATAGAAAAGAAGAAATCGGAAACTTTACTCTATGCCATGTTACCAAAACATGTGGCTAATCAGCTGAAGGAAGGCAAAAAAGTCAAAGCAGGTATGGCAATTTTATTGTCTTTGATTATCAAATAGAAAATGGCATGTCCTGGAAGGGTAAGGACTTCAACTGAATATCTGGAAATACTCCTTTCGAAGCTAAGATTTTGTGTGCTTGGACTTGGTTTGCATAGAGATGTGGTTTCCTGGGAACCAAGTGAAAACAGGACATATATTTAGCACACAGGTATTTTCCACAATCTTTACTTTACAGATAAGTACAAAACTAAACTATATGCAGTCTCCATAATTTTAACAACAATGATAATGGCCATTGGTTTGGCATACACCTTGTTGCTTCAAGAGGGTGGACATGCAAACATGACTTTTTTCAAGATCATCCATCTGTTGTCTAGGGATTTGCATGCTATTACTTACATTGTTGGACCAATTGTGTGTGTTTCTAAACTTTGTTGTAAACTAGATTTTAGAAAGTGTAAAGGAGAGGCTTTCAGACTCGTGTGTTCTGAAATGACACAAGAATTTGTTTCTTTGTCAATCAACTTATTTCAATAAAGCCTAGCATCTAAACCACTAGGGTCAATCCATCAATATGCACACCTTTATAATATATTAATGAGTGAGAGGTCACATACGCTGCGATTTGTTTTCCAGCTTTTAGTAGGATTCAGGCAAGTGGCGACAATAGTTAAAGATCATTTTCCATTAACCATTTTTTTGATTGAGTATTTTATTCTTGCCGTATTAAAAACCAAAAACAGAGAAACTGTTGCTTCTGAAAATTGACTATTCTTTTTTTGTTTATTCCCCAGGAGATTTTAGCTGCTGCACAATACTTTTCAGTGACGTAGTGACTTTCACAAACATCTGTTCTGTCTGTGAACCTATTCAGATCGTGAACATGCTTAATTTAATGTATTCCAAGTTTGATCGACTGACTAGCATCCATGGAGTTTATAAAGTAAATGTTGCTGATGTTTATAACATTTGCTGCTGTCTTTTGCAGCCCAAGGGCATATGATGAATGGATGAATAATTTTAGATTGGCAGCAAGAAGGGAGAATGAATCCTGAAAATCATGAGCTTCCTACACCAACTTCAAGACTAGACATTGCTTAGTATAATTTAGCAATTTTCTGGCTTGCAACCATTCCCTCCACTTTTCCCTTCCTGCAAAGAGATTGATCTGCTCTCACAGCCATCCCCAACATTTTGATTGGAACTCCCAGAATTTCCAGCAATTGGCCATACTAGCTGTTTAACAAGATATTTTTGGTTTGAATTGAATTACTTGATTTTAACAAATGTTGGCAACAGTTTTTTAATTTAAAAAAGCCGTGGTGGCTCAGTGCTTAGAATGGAGTATTGCAGGCAAACTCTGCCCACAGCCTGGAGTTCGATCCTGACCAGTTCAAATTTGACTCAGCCTTCCATCCTTCCAAGGTTGGATCCAGATTCTGGGGACAATATGCTGACTCTGTAAACTGATTAGATAATGCTATAAAGTCCTAGGGGCAGTTTATAAGTCTAAGTACTATTGCTACTGCTATTAATGTTATTGCAATCACATGTGAATGGAAAATATCGGATTGGAAAAGACATGGATAACTACTGTATATACAGTAATGTATTTTTATTGATTAGCCAGGGCAATCCAATGTCTCAACCATTGTTTGCTTAGTGGTAAATGAAATATACCTGTCTAGCTGCATCAGTCAGCGTTCTCATATTTTTAATGTACTTGAGTTTTTATAGTTAATTTCTCATCAACAATATATTGAGCATTAACTGTACAATCTCAGTAATCCACTTACTGAATATTATATTTCTCCATCAATTTTCCCCATGTTTTCTTTTCTTTCACTTGTTCATTTGTCCTTTTTTCTTTTAGAAATTATTAATAAAATATTTTTTTTAAAACAAGAAAGCATTGCAGTAAGTAAAATGAAGGATTCCCCAAGTAAAATGAAAGAAATAGAAGTAATCTGCCTAGATTATTCCCACAGTGACATAGGCAGCAAATACATTTATTAAATAAAATAAATGAATAAGGAGATATGATTGCTATGTTCATTTACAAAACTTTTGGAAATTTAGTTCCCATTAGCTCCAACTAGCAGTGGAATGTAAGAGTTGCAATCCAAATATCTGGCAGGCACCAGCATGCCAGCCTAGGCAAATGGTTGTGGGTATCCATGCGTACTTCACTATGCATCTTGCTTTATAGGTGGAAACCATTGGTGATGCCTACATGGTTGTAGGAGGAGTTCCAGTCCCAGTTGCCAGTCATGCGGAAAGGGTGGCTAATTTTGCCCTTGGCATGAGAATTGCTGCAAGAGAAGTTATGAACCCTATTACCACTAGACCTATACAGGTAATTCATAGTTTTAAGACTTAAACAAAAGAAAAAGATCAAGCCATCTCACTTGCAGCAGAGAGAAGAGACAGAATTAAAACAGAATGATTATAGCAGGCACCAATTGTTTTCTTCTTCCTTTCCTGAAATGTCTCCTTTTATATGGCTACTCTCTCTGCTAAATGTTGATGTATCATATAAGGCAGAGTTCTCCAATCTTTCTTGGTTGGTGGGCCGGAGGGAAAAGGAGGGAGAAGCATTTTATGTACCTGCACGCACAAATGTGACGCAAACGGGGCGGTGCTAGCACCCACATGACGCTCACTAGCACCACCCAATTTTTGCCACATGGGCTAGTGCCACCCCATTTTTGCTGTGTGGCGCCCCATTTTTGCTGTGCAGCACCCCGCTTTTGCCATGTGGTGCCCCATTTTTGCTACAGGGCGTACTGTTTTCACTGTGCAGCACCTTGTTTGCGTGGCAGCAGCCTGAGCACAATGGGGTGAGTGCGCACACTAGCCAGCCTGTCCTGTGGCCCAGTGGCCAGTAGGCCACAGCCTGGTAGTGGGCTGTGCCCATAAGTTGAGGCCCCCTGATATAAGGAACAAGTCTCTGGATTTGTTTGTTTTCATCCCTCAGTTCCCCTTCCCTCCTACAGGCATTTCTTAAATCAGGAGCCTGCTGAGTGGGGATTTTATTTTTAATTTTTCTAAACTTGAATAGAAACTACTCCCAATAAATAAATAAATAACTGCCAAGACAACTTCTGTTCAACCAATTAAAATCACTAAATATAAGCAAGGCAACCTTTTCATTTCTTCAAAATTATTTAAAATATTTATTTGAAATATCTCTGTGGTGTTTTTAACGATAAACCCCTTCTAAGGTGGTTGAGATACATAAAAAAGAAAGAAAACATTAATAAAACCCCAAATTATGAACCATATGTAACAAATCTTAAAATACAAAATCAATCCCGGTTTCAAATGAGGGCCCTGATGGGACAATTGCAAGGGAAAGATTATTTATATAAATGGATCTCTGGCATCTTCTTCATGAGAAATGGTAAGAAACACACACACACACACACACACACACACACACACACACACAAAGAGTTAAAAGAATAATTTAGATTTCTTCCAGAACTCACTAAAGGAATATATTTCCACAAGAACCTCTTCCACATTGTGTCTTGCATATTGTGTTTCTCTCAACAGATTAGAATTGGGATACACACCGGACCAGTGTTGGCTGGTGTAGTCGGGGAGAAAATGCCCAGATACTGTTTATTTGGTGATACTGTCAATACAGCTTCCAGGATGGAAAGCCATGGATTGCCAGACAAAATCCATATCGGCTCCACAACATTCAAGTAAGTAAGGGCTTGCAATGAAACACCAAATCCATCAGACGGGAACTTGACTGTGCCAGGATTAAATCTCATAATCTGCTCTGCATATTGTGCTAAGCCAAAATATGGTTTGTTTGCTTATAACTTTTTGCGGTGCTAGCCAGCTATGGCCAGTTAGCAATAAGTCATGAACTCTATATGTTGTTCTTGTTGTTTCTTGCACTGCACAGAGCACTTCCTCCTCAAGTGTTTGAGATAGCAGAAAGGGGAAACATAAAGGTGAAAGGCAAAGGGAAAATGTCAACCTATTTCCTGAAACAAAATCTCAATGCTACTGAGGATGAAATAATGGGACGGCTTGAAGAGACTTCTAGGAATGTTCCTAGCAATGGTATGTAATATAATGTGTGTGTATGTATGTGTGTGTGTGCTTGCATACATGTGTGCATGTGTGCGTGCCTGTGTGTGTGTATACAGATAGTCCTCCACTTACAACTTACAATTTACAATGGCACTGAATAAAGTGACTTATGGCCATTTTTCATACATGACACTATCCTCATGGTCCCGTGGATCTACATTTGGATGCTCGACAATTGACTCATATTTATGACGATTGCATTGTCCTCGCGTTATGTGATCACCTTTTACAACCTTCTGACAAGCAAAGTCAATGGAGAAGCCAGATTCACTTAACAGCCCTGTTACTAATTTAACAATTGCAGTGATTTACTTAGCAAACGTGGAGAGAAAAGTCGTAAAATCGAACAAAATTCACTCAACAAATTTCTCACTTAGCAACAGAAATTTTGGGCTCAACCGTGGTCATACGTTGAGGACTACCCATACATATATATCAGAAATGTCCATACTATGAGTGTCTTCCTCAACCTGTTGTAATGAGATTTTAAATTTCAACTGCCAGACTTCTTAGCCAGCTATGATCAATGGGAATACTGCAGTGGTAGTCCCACCATAGTTGGAGGATTTAGCAAAAAATTGTATATCCCCCAATGTCTTTCACTGTAATTCCGAGGCTCAACTACCACTGACATTCTGAAAAGTCAGTCCCGTCTCATAATTCTACAATTGCATGTCAGAAAATTAGAGGCCCATTTACAGTACACTGACAGGACTGTACTGTATGTACTAGTCTAGAAGTTTCCATCTCAACAATCAGATATGATTACAGTTTTGAAGAAAATCTGTCAAGTCTCTTATCTACCTTACCTGTTCTATTCCTTGCCCTGGTAACCATTCTTTTTGCTTCTGATACTATTCAGTGTCATTATAAATATATAGCAGAGAGAAATGAGCTGATCCATGGTGGCGCAGTGGTTAGAATGCAGTATTGCAGACTAATTCTGCCGACTGCCAGGTGTTTAATAATAATAAAAATAAAGTTGGAAGGGACCTTGGAGATCATCTAGTCCAACCCCCTGCTCAGCCAGGAAACCCTATACCATTTCGGACAAATGGCTGTCCAGTCTCTTCTTAAAAACTTCCAGTTTTGAAGCATTCACCGCTTCTGGAGGCAGGTTGTTCCATTGGTTAATTGTTCTAACTGTCAGGAAGTTTCTCCTTAGTTCTAAGTTGCTTCCCTCCTTGATCAGTTTCCATCCATTGCTTCTCGTCCTTCCTTCAGGCGCCTTGGAGAATAGCTTGACTCCCTCTTCTTTGTGGCAGCCCCGGAGATATTGGAACACTGCTATCATGTCCCCCCTTGTCCTTCTCTTCGTTAAACTAGACATACCCAATTCCAGCAACCGTTCCTTATATGTTTTAGCCTCCAGTCCCCTAATCATCTTTGTTGCTCTTCTCTGTACTCTTTCTAGAGTCTCTACATCTTTTTTACATAGTGGTGACCAAAACTGGATGCAGTATTCCAAGTGTGGCCTTACCAAGGCATTGTAAAATGGTATTAATACTTCACGTGATCTTGATTCTATCCCTCTGTTAATGCAGCCCAGCACTGTGTTGGCTTTTTTGGCAGCTGCAGCACACTGCTAGCTCAAGGTTGGCTTATAGTGGAATGTGATTGGCAAAAACTGACTTGCTGGAAGGCCTCCATTTATTATAGATACTATGTCTAATTATTACATATTTAAAAACTTTTTTTCTGAACCAACTAGATAAAGTAATCCCTCAGATTTGATGACAGAATTCCCAGTAGCATTCTTCAGTAGTATCTCATGAAAACATGTATAGTATGCTCACTATATGCAGATGGGGGAGGGGTTAGGCATTGGTTACATGGTGGTACACTTTGATCAGATTCCCTATGATTTTTACACTGTGCATCTGTCTTATTTACTCAGGAGCCATTTTAGGCCTGCTGCTGCTTATCATAGTTCCATAGTTTGGAGAAGGAATCACAAAGAACATGTGGTCTTTTCCAGCATTATACCTGTAGCAGCATTAATCTAGGAATGAGGAAATTTAGAACCTGGGGATTGATTGCATCTGAATGAACCTCCCCTCACTCAGTCTAACTCACCTCATTGGGGAACTGGCAAAATATTGGTGGAAAAGTAGAAACAAGCTGTCCAGCAGCACTTAAATCACGGTTATGAGCAAATTGAAAATTATTTCTAAGAATTTCTAAGTTACAAAGAACATCAATTTCATGGGACTCCCTACTTCTTACGATCCTATATTCTACAATCAATTATTAAGGAACAGAGAGAACTATTCTTTTCTCTTGGCATGAAGTATAACATGGATATAACCGTTGGGTTGTTTACATATTTGAGTTTTGTAAGTTGTTTTTTTTTTTGTTTAGATACACACACTTGCAGGTTTGAGAGGAAAGAACTGAACTTGGTCAAGCAGTTACATGAACTTTACTATTATTGTTTATGAAAATAGCAATTCTCACCTATGAAAACTGACAAGGAATTAGCAGGGGGCGATCCATAGAATGGCTGACAAACTGGTTCTGGCCACAGCTCAAACTTTAATGAGAATATTCCAAATTGTTTTTCTCACACCTTTGTTCTCCCTCTGCCCCCAGATAACCTATCAGAAGCTGAAAGTTGTCATGGAGAACAATCACAAGAGGAAAAAGAATCATTGCTTTCAAAACATCTTAGCAATAACCACACTCCTTCAGCACTTTGCATTCTCTTTTAGAAAAGTTCCGCCATTACACTATGGACTTTCTGCGAGTTCTTGTAATTTTCTCACTTTACTCACACTTAAAAAGTGATTTATATAATTGGTACTGGACCCCAGATAGATTAGCAAAAATGTATCAAGGGATTTTTAATAAATGCTGGAAATAAAGTCAAAATCCAGTTCATTTTATTGTACGTCTTGCAAATATGTGAACACACACTGGATATACTTGTAAAAGGGTAGACTTACTGCTTTTTCTTTTTTTTTTTTCAGCAGCCAGGGTAGATCCTAAATATTAAAACGGACGTCAGAATGAGATTAGGGATTAAATTTCATGCTTAAAAATGGTGATTTTTGTTGTTTTTAAAGATTGAGCCGTTTTGATGTCCAGGGAAGGAAATTCCTGATGTCGGAGTCAGGGATTTTTGTGCTCCGGAGGTGAAATTTTTTTTTGAGCCAAATTTGAAAACGGACATCAGAATTGGATTCGGGGTTAAATTTCATGCTTAAAAATGGTGCTTTTGTAGTTTTTAAGAATTGAGCTGTTTTGGTGTCCGGGGAAGGAAATTCCTGATGCCGGGTCAGAGATTTTTGTGCTTCAGAGGTGAAAAAAATTTTTTGACCCAAATGTAAAAACGGACATCATAATAGGATTCGGGGTTAAATTTCATGCTTAAAAATGGTGCTTTTTGCAGTTTTTAAAAATTGAGCTGTTTTGGTGTCCGGGGAAGGAAAATCCTGATTTTTGTGCTCCGGAAGTGAATTTTTTTTTGACCCAAATGGAAAAACGGACGTCATAATGGTATTCAGGGTTAAATTTCATGCTTAAAAAGGGTGTGTTTTGTAGACTTTAAAAATTGAGCCATTTTGGTGTCCGGGGAAGGAAATTCCTGATGCCGGGGTCAGGGAATTTTGTGCTCCGGAGATGAATTTTGTTTGACCTAAATGTGAAAACTGACATCAGAATGAGATTCGGGGTTAATTTTCATGCTTAAAAATGGTGCGTCTGGTAGTTTCTAAAAACTGAGCTGTTTTGGTGTCTGGGGAAGGAAATTCCTGATGCCGGGTCAGAGATTTTTGTGCTTCAGAGGTGAAAAATTTTGTAACCCAAATGTAAAAACGGACATCATAATGGGATTCAGGGTTAAATTTCATGCTTAAAAATGATGCTTTTTGAAGTTTTTAAAAATTGAGCCGTTTTGGTGTCTGAGGAAGGAAATTCTTGATGCAGGGGTCAGGGATTTTTGTGCTTCAGAGGTGAAAAATTTTTTTTGACCCAAATGTAAAAACGGACATCATAATAGGATTCGGGGTTAAATTTCATGCTTAAAAATGGTGCTTTTTGCAGTTTTTAAAAATTGAGCCGTTTTGGTGTCTGAGGAAGGAAATTCTTGATGCAGGGGTCAGGGATTTTTGTGCTTCAGAGGTGAAAAATTTTTTTTGACCCAAATGTAAAAACGGACATCATAATAGGATTCGGGGTTAAATTTCATGCTTAAAAATGGTGCTTTTTGCAGTTTTTAAAAATTGAGCTGTTTTGGTGTCCGGGGAAGGAAAATCCTGATTTTTGTGCTCCGGAGGTGAATTTTTTTTTGACCCAAATGGAAAAACGGACGTCATAATGGTATTCAGGGTTAAATTTCATGCTTAAAAATGGTGCTTTTTGCAGTTTTTAAAAATTGAGCTGTTTTGGTGTCCGGGGAAGGAAAATCCTGATTTTTGTGCTCCGGAGGTGAATTTTTTTTTGACCCAAATGAAAAAATGGACGTCAGAATGGGATTCTGTCTGGGGAAGGAAATTCCTGATTCCGGGTCAGAGATTACTTTGCTTAAGAGGTGAAAAAATTTTTTTGACCCAAATGTGAAAACGGACATTATAATGGGATTCAGGGTTAAATTTCATGCTTAAAAATGATGCTTTTTGTAGTTTTTTAAAATTGAACCATTCTGGTGTCTGGGGAAGGAAATTTCAGATGCCGGGGTCTGGGATTTTTGTGCTCCGGAGATGAAATTTTTTTTTGACCCAAATGTGAAAACGGACATCAGAATGGGATTCGGGGTTAAATTTCATGCTTAAAAATGGTGCTTTTGTAGTTTTTAAGAATTGAGCTGTTTTGGTGTCTGGGGAAGGAAATTCCTGATGCCGGGTCAGAGATTTTTGTGCTTCAGAGGTGAAAAATGTTTTGTAACCCAAATGTAAAAACGGACATCAGAATGGGATTCGGGGTTAAATTTCATGCTTACAAATGGTGCGTCTTGTAGTTTTTAAAAACTGAGCCGTTTTGGTGTCCCGAGAAGGAAATTCCTGATGCCGGGGTTAGGGATTTTTGTGCTCCGGAGATGAATTTTGTTTGACCTAAATGTGAAAACTGACATCAGAATGAGATTCGGGGTTAATTTTCATGCTTAAAAATGGTGCGTCTGGTAGTTTCTAAAAACTGAGCTGTTTTGGTGTCTGGGGAAGGAAATTCCTGATGCCGGGTCAGAGATTTTTGTGCTTCAGAGGTGAAAAATGTTTTGTAACCCAAATGTAAAAACGGACATCATAATGGGATTCGGGGTTAAATTTCATGCTTAAAAATGATGCTTTTTGAAGTTTTTAAAAATTGACCCGTTTTGGTGTCTGAGGAAGGAAATTCTTGATGCAGGGGTCAGGGATTTTTGTGCTTCAGAGGTGAAAATATTTTTTTGACCCAAATGTAAAAACGGACATCATAATAGGATTCGGGGTTAAATTTCATGCTTAAAAATGGTGCTTTTTGCAGTTTTTAAAAATTGAGCTGTTTTGGTGTCCGGGGAAGGAAAATCCTGATTTTTGTGCTCCGGAAGTGAATTTTTTTTTGACCCAAATGGAAAAACGGACGTCATAATGGTATTCAGGGTTAAATTTCATGCTTAAAAAGGGTGTGTTTTGTAGACTTTAAAAATTGAGCCATTTTGGTGTCCGGGGAAGGAAATTCCTGATGCCGGGGTCAGGGAATTTTGTGCTCCGGAGATGAATTTTGTTTGACCTAAATGTGAAAACTGACATCAGAATGAGATTCGGGGTTAAATTTCATGCTTAAAAATGGTGCGTCTGGTAGTTTCTAAAAACTGAGCTGTTTTGGTGTCTGGGGAAGGAAATTCCTGATGCCGGGTCAGAGATTTTTGTGCTTCAGAGGTGAAAAATGTTTTGTAACCCAAATGTAAAAACGGACATCATAATGGGATTCGGGGTTAAATTTCATGCTTAAAAATGATGCTTTTTGAAGTTTTTAAAAATTGATCCGTTTTGGTGTCTGAGGAAGGAAATTCTTGATGCAGGGGTCAGGGATTTTTGTGCTTCAGAGGTGAAAATATTTTTTTGACCCAAATGTAAAAACGGACATCATAATAGGATTCGGGGTTAAATTTCATGCTTAAAAATGGTGCTTTTTGCAGTTTTTTAAAATTGAGCTGTTTTGGTGTCCGGGGAAGGAAAATCCTGATTTTTGTGCTCCGGAGGTGAATTTTTTTTTGACCCAAATGGAAAAACGGACGTCATAATGGATTCAGGGTTAAATTTCATGCTTAAAAATGGTGCTTTTTGCAGTTTTTAAAAATTGAGCTGTTTTGGTGTCCGGGGAAGGAAAATCCTGATTTTTGTGCTCCGGAGGTGAATTTTTTTTTGACCCAAATGAAAAAATGGACATCAGAATGGGATTCTGTCTGGGGAAGGAAATTCCTGATTCCGGGTCAGAGATTACTTTGCTTAAGAGGTGAAAAAAAATTTTTGACCCAAATGTGAAAACGGACATTATAATGGGATTCAGGGTTAAATTTCATGCTTAAAAATGATGCTTTTTGTAGTTTTTTAAAATTGAACCATTCTGGTGTCTGGGGAAGGAAATTTCAGATGCCGGGGTCTGGGATTTTTGTGCTCCGGAGATGAAATTTTTTTTTGACCCAAATGTGAAAACGGACATCAGAATGGGATTCGGGGTTAAATTTCATGCTTAAAAATGGTGCTTTTGTAGTTTTTAAGAATTGAGCTGTTTTGGTGTCTGGGGAAGGAAATTCCTGATGCCGGGTCAGAGATTTTTGTGCTTCAGAGGTGAAAAATGTTTTGTAACCCAAATGTAAAAACGGACATCAGAATGGGATTCGGGGTTAAATTTCATGCTTACAAATGGTGCGTCTTGTAGTTTTTAAAAACTGAGCCGTTTTTGTGTCCCGAGAAGGAAATTCCTAATGCCAGGGTTAGGGATTTTTGTGCTCCGGAGATGAATTTTGTTTGACCTAAATGTGAAAACTGACATCAGAATGAGATTCGGGGTTAATTTTCATGCTTAAAAATGGTGCGTCTGGTAGTTTCTAAAAACTGAGCTGTTTTGGTGTCTGGGGAAGGAAATTCCTGATGCCGGGTCAGAGATTTTTGTGCTTCAGAGGTGAAAAATGTTTTGTAACCCAAATGTAAAAACGGACATCATAATGGGATTCGGGGTTAAATTTCATGCTTAAAAATGATGCTTTTTGAAGTTTTTAAAAATTGATCCGTTTTGGTGTCTGAGGAAGGAAATTCTTGATGCAGGGGTCAGGGATTTTTGTGCTTCAGAGGTGAAAATATTTTTTTGATCCAAATGTAAAAACGGACATCATAATAGGATTCGGGGTTAAATTTCATGCTTAAAAATGGTGCTTTTTGCAATTTTTAAAAATTGAGCTGTTTTGGTGTCCGGGGAAGGAAAATCCTGATTTTTGTGCTCCGGAGGTGAATTTTTTTTTTGACCCAAATGGAAAAACGGACGTCATAATGGGATTCAGGGTTAAATTTCATGCTTAAAAAGGGTGTGTTTTGTAGTCTTTAAAAATTGAGCCATTTTGGTGTCCGGGGAAGGAAATTCCTGATGCCGGGGTCAGGGAATTTTGTGCTCCGGAGATGAATTTTGTTTGACCTAAATGTGAAAACTGACATCAGAATGAGATTCGGGGTTAATTTTCATGCTTAAAAATGGTGCGTCTGGTAGTTTCTAAAAACTGAGCTGTTTTGGTGTCTGGGGAAGGAAATTCCTGATTTTTGTGCTCCGGAGGTGAATTTTTTTTTGACCCAAATGGAAAAACGGACGTCATAATGGTATTCAGGGTTAAATTTCATGCTTAAAAATGGTGCTTTTTGCAGTTTTTAAAAATTGAGCTGTTTTGGTGTCCGGGGAAGGAAAATCCTGATTTTTGTGCTCCGGAGGTGAATTTTTTTTTGACCCAAATGGAAAAACGGACGTCATAATGGTATTCAGGGTTAAATTTCATGCTTAAAAATGGTGCTTTTTGCAGTTTTTAAAAATTGAGCTGTTTTGGTGTCCGGGGAAGGAAAATCCTGATTTTTGTGCTCCGGAGGTGAATTTTTTTTTGACCCAAATGAAAAAATGGACGTCAGAATGGGATTCTGTCTGGGGAAGGAAATTCCTGATTCCGGGTCAGAGATTACTTTGCTTAAGAGGTGAAAAATTTTTTTTGACCCAAATGTGAAAACGGACATTATAATGGGATTCAGGGTTAAATTTCATGCTTAAAAATGATGCTTTTTGTAGTTTTTTAAAATTGAACCATTCTGGTGTCTGGGGAAGGAAATTCCTGATGCCGGGGTCAGGGAATTTTGTGCTCCGGAGATGAATTTTGGTTGACCTAAATGTGAAAACTGACATCAGAATGAGATTCGGGGTTAATTTTCATGCTTAAAAATGGTGCGTCTGGTAGTTTCTAAAAACTGAGCTGTTTTGGTGTCTGGGGAAGGAAATTCCTGATGCCGGGTCAGAGATTTTTGTGCTTCAGAGGTGAAAAATGTTTTGTAACCCAAATGTAAAAATGGACATCATAATGGGATTCAGGGTTAAATTTCATGCTTAAAAATGATGCTTTTTGAAGTTTTTAAAAATTGAGCCGTTTTGGTGTCTGAGGAAGGAAATTCTTGATGCAGGGGTCAGGGATTTTTGTGCTTCAGAGGTGAAAATTTTTTTTTGACCCAAATGTAAAAACGGACATCATAATAGGATTCGGGGTTAAATTTCATGCTTAAAAATGGTGCTTTTTGCAGTTTTTAAAAATTGAGCTGTTTTGGTGTCCGGGGAAGGAAAATCCTGATTTTTGTGCTCCGGAGGTGAATTTTTTTTTGACCCAAATGGAAAAACGGACGTCATAATGGTATTCAGGGTTAAATTTCATGCTTAAAAAGGGTGTGTTTTGTAGTCTTTAAAAACTGAGCTGTTTTGGTGTCTGGGGAAGGAAATTCCTGATGCCGGGTCAGAGATTTTTGTGCTTCAGAGGTGAAAAATGTTTTGTAACCCAAATGTAAAAACGGACATCATAATGGGATTCAGGGTTAAATTTCATGCTTAAAAATGATGCTTTTTGAAGTTTTTAAAAATTGAGCCGTTTTGGTGTCTGAGGAAGGAAATTCTTGATGCAGGGGTCAGGGATTTTTGTGCTTCAGAGGGGAAAATATTTTTTTGACCCAAATGTAAAAACGGACATCATAATAGGATTCGGGGTTAAATTTCATGCTTAAAAATGGTGCTTTTTGCAGTTTTTAAAAATTGAGCTGTTTTGGTGTCCGGGGAAGGAAAATCCTGATTTTTGTGCTCCGGAGGTGAATTTTTTTTTGACCCAAATGGAAAAACGGACGTCATAATGGGATTCAGGGTTAAATTTCATGCTTAAAAAGGGTGTGTTTTGTAGTCTTTAAAAATTGAGCCATTTTGGTGTCTGGGGAAGGAAATTCCTGATGCCGGGTCAGAGATTTTTGTGCTTCAGAGGTGAAAAATGTTTTGTAACCCAAATGTAAAAACGGACATCAGAATGGGATTTGGGGTTAAATTTCATGCTTACAAATGGTGCGTCTTGTAGTTTTTAAAAACTGAGCCGTTTTGGTGTCCCGAGAAGGAAATTCCTGATGCCGGTGTTAGGGATTTTTGTGCTCCGGAGATGAATTTTGTTTGACCTAAATGTGAAAACTGACATCAGAATGAGATTCGGGGTTAATTTTCAAGCTTAAAAATGGTGCGTCTGGTAGTTTCTAAAAACTGAGCTGTTTTGGTGTCTGGGGAAGAAAATTCCTGATGCCGGGTCAGAGATTTTTGTGCTTCAGAGGTGAAAAATGTTTTGTAACCCAAATGTAAAAACGGACATCATAATGGGATTCAGGGTTAAATTTCATGCTTAAAAATGATGCTTTTTGAAGTTTTTAAAAATTGAGCCGTTTTGGTGTCTGAGGAAGGAAATTCTTGATGCAGGGGTCAGGGATTTTTGTGCTTCAGAGGTGAAAATTTTTTTTGACCCAAATGTAAAAACGGACATCATAATAGGATTCGGGGTTAAATTTCATGCTTAAAAATGGTGCTTTTTGCAGTTTTTAAAAATTGAGCTGTTTTGGTGTCCGGGGAAGGAAAATCCTGATTTTTGTGCTCCGGAGGTGAATTTTTTTTTGACCCAAATGGAAAAACGGACGTCATAATGGTATTCAGGGTTAAATTTCATGCTTAAAAATGGTGCTTTTTGCAGTTTTTAAAAATTGAGCTGTTTTGGTGTCCGGGGAAGGAAAATCCTGATTTTTGTGCTCCGGAGGTGAATTTTTTTTTGACCCAAATGGAAAAACGGACGTCATAATGGGATTCTGTCTGGGGAAGGAAATTCCTGATTCCGGGTCAGAGATTACTTTGCTTAAGAGGTGAAAAAAATTTTTTGACCCAAATGTGAAAACGGACATTATAATGGGATTCAGGGTTAAATTTCATGCTTAAAAATGATGCTTTTTGTAGTTTTTTAAAATTGAACCATTCTGGTGTCTGGGGAAGGAAATTTCAGATGCCGGGGTCAGGGATTTTTGTGCTCCGGAGATGAAATTTTTTTTTGACCCAAATGTGAAAACGGACATCAGCATGGGATTCAGGGTTAAATTTCATGCTTAAAAATGGTGCTTTTGTAGTTTTTAAGAATTGAGCTGTTTTGGTGTCTGGGGAAGGAAATTCCTGATGCCGGGTCAGAGATTTTTGTGCTTCAGAGGTGAAAAATGTTTTGTAACCCAAATGTAAAAACGGACATCATAATGGGATTCAGGGTTAAATTTCATGCTTAAAAATGATGCTTTTTGAAGTTTTTAAAAATTGATCCGTTTTGGTGTCTGAGGAAGGAAATTCTTGATGCAGGGGTCAGGGATTTTTGTGCTTCAGAGGTGAAAATATTTTTTTGATCCAAATGTAAAAACGGACATCATAATAGGATTCGGGGTTAAATTTCATGCTTAAAAATGGTGCTTTTTGCAATTTTTAAAAATTGAGCTGTTTTGGTGTCCGGGGAAGGAAAATCCTGATTTTTGTGCTCCGGAGGTGAATTTTTTTTTTGACCCAAATGGAAAAACGGACGTCATAATGGGATTCAGGGTTAAATTTCATGCTTAAAAAGGGTGTGTTTTGTAGTCTTTAAAAATTGAGCCATTTTGGTGTCCGGGGAAGGAAATTCCTGATGCCGGGGTCAGGGAATTTTGTGCTCCGGAGATGAATTTTGTTTGACCTAAATGTGAAAACTGACATCAGAATGAGATTCGGGGTTAATTTTCATGCTTAAAAATGGTGCGTCTGGTAGTTTCTAAAAACTGAGCTGTTTTGGTGTCTGGGGACGGAAATTCCTGATGCCGGGTCAGAGATTTTTGTGCTTCAGAGGTGAAAAATGTTTTGTAACCCAAATGTAAAAACGGACATCATAATGGGATTCAGGGTTAAATTTCATGCTTAAAAATGATGCTTTTTGAAGTTTTTAAAAATTGAGCTGTTTTGGTGTCCGGGGAAGGAAAATCCTGATTTTTGTGCTCCGGAGGTGAATTTTTTTTTGACCCAAATGGAAAAACGGACGTCATAATGGTATTCAGGGTTAAATTTCATGCTTAAAAATGGTGCTTTTTGCAGTTTTTAAAAATTGAGCTGTTTTGGTGTCCGGGGAAGGAAAATCCTGATTTTTGTGCTCCGGAGGTGAATTTTTTTTTGACCCAAATGAAAAAATGGACATCAGAATGGGATTCTGTCTGGGGAAGGAAATTCCTGATTCCGGGTCAGAGATTACTTTGCTTAAGAGGTGAAAAAAAATTTTTGACCCAAATGTGAAAACGGACATTATAATGGGATTCAGGGTTAAATTTCATGCTTAAAAATGATGCTTTTTGTAGTTTTTTAAAATTGAACCATTCTGGTGTCTGGGGAAGGAAATTTCAGATGCCGGGGTCAGGGATTTTTGTGCTCCGGAGATGAAATTTTTTTTTGACCCAAATGTAAATACGGACATCAGAATGGGATTCGGGGTTAAATTTCATGCTTACAAATGGTGCGTCTTGTAGTTTTTAAAAACTGAGCCGTTTTGGTGTCCCGAGAAGGAAATTCCTGATGCCGGGGTTAGGGATTTTTGTGCTCCGGAGATGAATTTTGTTTGACCTAAATGTGAAAACTGACATCAGAATGAGATTCGGGGTTAATTTTCATGCTTAAAAATGGTGCGTCTGGTAGTTTCTAAAAACTGAGCTGTTTTGGTGTCTGGGGAAGAAAATTCCTGATGCCGGGTCAGAGATTTTTGTGCTTCAGAGGTGAAAAATGTTTTGTAACCCAAATGTAAAAACGGACATCATAATGGGATTCAGGGTTAAATTTCATGCTTAAAAATGATGCTTTTTGAAGTTTTTAAAAATTGAGCCGTTTTGGTGTCTGAGGAAGGAAATTCTTGATGCAGGGGTCAGGGATTTTTGTGCTTCAGAGGTGAAAATATTTTTTTGACCCAAATGTAAAAACGGACATCATAATAGGATTCGGGGTTAAATTTCATGCTTAAAAATGGTGCTTTTTGCAGTTTTTTAAAATTGAGCTGTTTTGGTGTCCGGGGAAGGAAAATCCTGATTTTTGTGCTCCGGAGGTGAATTTTTTTTTGACCCAAATGGAAAAACGGACGTCATAATGGGATTCAGGGTTAAATTTCATGCTTAAAAATGGTGCTTTTTGCAGTTTTTAAAAATTGAGCTGTTTTGGTGTCCGGGGAAGGAAAATCCTGATTGTTGTGCTCCGGAGGTGAATTTTTTTTTGACCCAAATGAAAAAATGGACGTCAGAATGGGATTCTGTCTGGGGAAGGAAATTCCTGATTCCGGGTCAGAGATTACTTTGCTTAAGAGGTGAAAAAAATTTTTTGACCCAAATGTGAAAACGGACATTATAATGGGATTCAGGGTTAAATTTCATGCTTAAAAATGATGCTTTTTGTAGTTTTTTAAAATTGAACCATTCTGGTGTCTGGGGAAGGAAATTTCAGATGCCGGGTTCTGGGATTTTTGTGCTCCGGAGATGAAATTTTTTTTTGACCCAAATGTGAAAACGGACATCAGAATGGGATTCGGGGTTAAATTTCATGCTTAAAAATGGTGCTTTTGTAGTTTTTAAGAATTGAGCTGTTTTGGTGTCTGGGGAAGGAAATTCCTGATGCCGGGTCAGAGATTTTTGTGCTTCAGAGGTGAAAAATGTTTTGTAACCCAAATGTAAAAACAGACATCAGAATGGGATTCGGGGTTAAATTTCATGCTTACAAATGGTGCGTCTTGTAGTTTTTAAAAACTGAGCCGTTTTGGTGTCCCGAGAAGGAAATTCCTGATGCCGGGGTTAGGGATTTTTGTGCTCCGGAGATGAATTTTGTTTGACCTAAATGTGAAAACTGACATCAGAATGAGATTCGGGGTTAATTTTCATGCTTAAAAATGGTGCGTCTGGTAGTTTCTAAAAATTGAGCCGTTTTGGTGTCTGAGGAAGGAAATTCTTGATGCAGGGGTGAGGGATTTTTGTGCTTCAGAGGTGAAAAAATTTTTTTGACCCAAATGTAAAAACGGACATCATAATAGGATTCGGGGTTAAATTTCATGCTTAAAAATGGTGCTTTTTGCAGTTTTTAAAAATTGAGCTGTTTTGGTGTCCGGGGAAGGAAAATCCTGATTTTTGTGCTCCGGAGGTGAATTTTTTTTTGACCCAAATGAAAAAATGGACGTCAGAATGGGATTCTGTCTGGGGAAGGAAATTCCTGATTCCGGGTCAGAGATTACTTTGCTTAAGAGGTGAAAAAATTTTTTTGACCCAAATGTGAAAACGGACATTATAATGGGATTCAGGGTTAAATTTCATGCTTAAAAATGATGCTTTTTGTAGTTTTTTAAAATTGAACCATTCTGGTGTCTGGGGAAGGAAATTTCAGATGCCGGGGTCAGGGATTTTTGTGCTCCGGAGATGAAATTTTTTTTTGACCCAAATGTGAAAACGGACATCAGAATGGGATTCAGGGTTAAATTTCATGCTTAAAAATGGTGCTTTTGTAGTTTTTAAGAATTGAGCTGTTTTGGTGTCTGGAGAAGGAAATTCCTGATGCCGGGTCAGAGATTTTTGTGCTTCAGAGGTGAAAAATGTTTTGTAACCCAAATGTAAAAACGGACATCAGAATGGGATTCGGGGTTAAATTTCATGCTTACAAATGGTGCGTCTTGTAGTTTTTAAAAACTGAGCCGTTTTGGTGTCCCGAGAAGGAAATTCCTGATGCCGGGGTTAGGGATTTTTGTGCTCCGGAGATGAATTTTGTTTGACCTAAATGTGAAAACTGACATCAGAATGAGATTCGGGGTTAATTTTCATGCTTAAAAATGGTGCGTCTGGTAGTTTCTAAAAACTGAGCTGTTTTGGTGTCTGGGGAAGGAAATTCCTGATGCCGGGTCAGAGATTTTTGTGCTTCAGAGGTGAAAAATGTTTTGTAACCCAAATGTAAAAACGGACATCATAATGGGATTCGGGGTTAAATTTCATGCTTAAAAATGATGCTTTTTGAAGTTTTTAAAAATTGATCCGTTTTGGTGTCTGAGGAAGGAAATTCTTGATGCAGGGGTCAGGGATTTTTGTGCTTCAGAGGTGAAAATATTTTTTTGACCCAAATGTAAAAACGGACATCATAATAGGATTCGGGGTTAAATTTCATGCTTAAAAATGGTGCTTTTTGCAGTTTTTAAAAATTGAGCTGTTTTGGTGTCCGGGGAAGGAAAATCCTGATTTTTGTGCTCCGGAGGTGAATTTTTTTTTGACCCAAATGGAAAAACGGACGTCATAATGGGATTCAGGGTTAAATTTCATGCTTAAAAAGGGTGTGTTTTGTAGTCTTTAAAAATTGAGCCATTTTGGTGTCCGGGGAAGGAAATTCCTGATGCCGGGGTCAGGGAATTTTGTGCTCCGGAGATGAATTTTGTTTGACCTAAATGTGAAAACTGACATCAGAATGAGATTCGGGGTTAATTTTCATGCTTAAAAATGGTGCGTCTGGTAGTTTCTAAAAACTGAGCTGTTTTGGTGTCTGGGGAAGGAAATTCCTGATGCCGGGTCAGAGATTTTTGTGCTTCAGAGGTGAAAAATGTTTTGTAACCCAAATGTAAAAACGGACATCATAATGGGATTCAGGGTTAAATTTCATGCTTAAAAATGATGCTTTTTGAAGTTTTTAAAAATTGAGCCGTTTTGGTGTCTGAGGAAGGAAATTCTTGATGCAGGGGTGAGGGATTTTTGTCCTTCAGAGGTGAAAAATTTTTTTTGACCCAAATGTAAAAACGGACATCATCATAGGATTCGGGGTTAAATTTCATGCTTAAAAATGGTGCTTTTTGCAGTTTTTAAAAATTGAGCCGTTTTGGTGTCTGAGGAAGGAAATTCTTGATGCAGGGGTCAGGGATTTTTGTGCTTCAGAGGTGAAAAATTTTTTTTGACCCAAATGTAAAAACGGACATCATAATAGGATTCGGGGTTAAATTTCATGCTTAAAAATGGTGCTTTTTGCAGTTTTTAAAAATTGAGCTGTTTTGGTGTCCGGGGAAGGAAAATCCTGATTTTTGTGCTCCGGAGGTGAATTTTTTTTTGACCCAAATGGAAAAACGGACATCATAATGGTATTCAGGGTTAAATTTCATGCTTAAAAATGGTGCTTTTTGCAGTTTTTAAAAATTGAGCTGTTTTGGTGTCCGGGGAAGGAAAATCCTGATTTTTGTGCTCCGGAGGTGAATTTTTTTTTGACCCAAATGGAAAAACGGACGTCATAATGGGATTCAGGGTTAAATTTCATGCTTAAAAATGGTGCTTTTTGTAATTTTTAAAAATTGACCCGTTTTGGTGTCAAGGGAAGCAAATTCCTGATGCCCGGTTGAGGGAATTTGGTGCTCCGGAGGTGAAAATGTTTTTTGACCCAAATGTAAAAATGGACGTCAGAATGGGAATGGGGTTAAATTTCATACTTAAAAATGGTGCTTTTTGTAGTTTTTAAAAATTGAGCCATTTTGGTGTCCGGGGAAGGAAATTCCTGATGCCGGGGTCAGGGATTTTTGTGCTCCGGAGGTGAAAATATGTTTTGACCCAACTGTAAAAAGGGACATCAGAATGGGATTTGGGGTTAAATTTCATGCTTAAAAATGGTTCTTTTTGTAGTTTTGGTGTTCGGGGGAGGAAATTCCTGATGCCGGGTCAGGGATTTTTGTGCTCTGGAGGTGAAATTTTTTGGGGACCCAAATATAAACAAGGACGTCAGAATGGGATTTGGGGTTAAATTTCATGCTTAAAAATGGTGCTTTTGTAGTTTTTAAGAATTGAGCTGTTTTGGTGTCTGGGGAAGGAAATTCCTGATGCCGGGTCAGAGATTTTTGTGCTTCAGAGGTGAAAAATGTTTTGTAACCCAAATGTAAAAACGGACATCAGAATGGGATTCGGGGTTAAATTTCATGCTTACAAATGGTGCGTCTTGTAGTTTTTAAAAACTGAACCATTTTGGTGTCCCGAGAAGGAAATTCCCGATGCCGGGGTTAGGGATTTTTGTGCTCCGGAGATGAATTTTGTTTGACCTAAATGTGAAAACTGACATCAGAATGAGATTCGGGGTTAATTTTCATGCTTAAAAATGGTGCGTCTTGTAGTTTCTAAAAACTAAGCCGTTTTGGTGTCCCGAGAAGGAAATTCCCGATGCCGGGGTTAGGGATTTTTGTACTCTGGAGGTGAAATTTTTTTTTGACCCAAATGTAAAAACGGACATCAGAATGAGGTTTGGGGTTAAATTTCATGCTTAAAAATGGTGCTTTTTGTAGTTTTTAAGAATTGAGCCGTTTTGGTGTCCGGGGAAGGAAATTCCTGATGCCAGGGTCAGGGATTTTTGTGTTCCAGAGGTAAAAAATTTTTTTTGACCCAAATGAAAAAATGGACGTCAGAATGGGATTCTATCCGGGGAAGGAAATTCCTGATGCCGGGTCAGAGATTTTTGTGCTTCAGAGGTGAAAAATTTTTTTTGACCAAAATGTAAAAATGGATATCATAATGGGATTCAGGGTTAAATTTCATGCTTAAAAATGATGCTTTTTGAAGTTTTTAAAAATTGAGCCGTTTTGGTGTCTGAGGAAGGAAATTCTTGATGCAGGGGTCAGGGATTTTTGTGCTTCAGAGGTGAAAATTTTTTTTTGACCCAAATGTAAAAACGGACATCATAATAGGATTCGGGGTTAAATTTCATGCTTAAAAATGGTGCTTTTTGCAGTTTTTAAAAATTGAGCTGTTTTGGTGTCCGGGGAAGGAAAATCCTGATTTTTGTGCTCCGGAGGTGAATTTTTTTTTGACCCAAATGGAAAAACGGACGTCATAATGGTATTCAGGGTTAAATTTCATGCTTAAAAATGGTGCTTTTTGCAGTTTTTAAAAATTGAGCTGTTTTGGTGTCCGGGGAAGGAAAATCCTGATTTTTGTGCTCCGGAGGTGAATTTTTTTTTGACCCAAATGGAAAAACGGACGTCATAATGGGATTCAGGGTTAAATTTCATGCTTAAAAAGGGTGTGTTTTGTAGTCTTTAAAAATTAAGCCATTTTGGTGTCCGGGGAAGGAAATTCCTGATGCCGAGGTCAGGGAATTTTGTGCTCCGGAGATGAAATTTTTTTTGACCCAAATGTAAAAAAAGACATCAGAATGGGATTCGGGGTTAAATTTCATGCTTACAAATGGTGCGTCTTGTAGTTTTTAAAAACTGAACCGTTTTGGTGTCCCGAGAAGGAAATTCCCGATGCCGGGGTTAGGGATTTTTGTGCTCCAGAGATGAATTTTGTTTGACCTAAATGTGAAAACTGACATCAGAATGAGATTCGGGGTTAATTTTCATGCTTAAAAATGGTGCTTTTTGTAGTTTTTAAAAATTGAGCTGTTTTGGTGTCCGGGGGAGAAAATTCCTGATGCCGGGGTCAGGGATTTTTGTGCTTCGGAGCTGAAAATTTTTTTTTTGACCCAAATGTAAAAGCAGACGTCATAATGGGATTCAGGGGTAAAAAAATTTTTTTGACCCAAATGAAAAAACAGACTCAGAATGGGATTCTGTCCGGGGAAAGAAATTCCTGATGCCGGAGTCAGGGATTTTTGTGCTCCAGAGGTGAAGCATGAAATTTAACCCCAAATCCCATTCTGACTGTCTGTATTTACATTTGGGTCCAAAAAAGAATTCACTTCTCGAGCACAAAAATCCCTGACCTCGGCATCAGGAATTTCCTTCCCCGGAAACCAAAACGGCTCAATTCTTAAAAATTACAAAAGCACCATTTTTAAGCATGAAATTTAACCCCAAATCCCATTCTGATGTCCGTAATAATGGACGTCAGAATGGGATTTGGGGTTAAATTTCATGCTTAAAAATGGTGCTTTTTGTAATTTTTAAAAATTGACCCGTTTTGGTGTCAAGGGAAGCAAATTCCTGATGCCCGGTTGAGGGAATTTGGTGCTCCGGAGGTGAAAATGTTTTTTGACCCAAATGTAAAAATGGACGTCAGAATGGGAATGGGGTTAAATTTCATACTTAAAAATGGTGCTTTTTGTAGTTTTTAAAAATTGAGCCATTTTGGTGTCCGGGGAAGGAAATTCCTGATGCCGGGGTCAGGGATTTTTGTGCTCCGGAGGTGAAAATATGTTTTGACCCAACTGTAAAAAGGGACATCAGAATGGGATTTGGGGTTAAATTTCATGCTTAAAAATGGTTCTTTTTGTAGTTTTGGTGTTCGGGGGAGGAAATTCCTGATGCCGGGTCAGGGATTTTTGTGCTCTGGAGGTGAAATTTTTTGGGGACCCAAATATAAACAAGGACGTCAGAATGGGATTTGGGGTTAAATTTCATGCTTAAAAATGGTGCTTTTGTAGTTTTTAAGAATTGAGCTGTTTTGGTGTCTGGGGAAGGAAATTCCTGATGCCGGGTCAGAGATTTTTGTGCTTCAGAGGTGAAAAATGTTTTGTAACCCAAATGTAAAAACGGACATCAGAATGGGATTCGGGGTTAAATTTCATGCTTACAAATGGTGCGTCTTGTAGTTTTTAAAAACTGAACCATTTTGGTGTCCCGAGAAGGAAATTCCCGATGCCGGGGTTAGGGATTTTTGTGCTCCGGAGATGAATTTTGTTTGACCTAAATGTGAAAACTGACATCAGAATGAGATTCGGGGTTAATTTTCATGCTTAAAAATGGTGCGTCTTGTAGTTTCTAAAAACTAAGCCGTTTTGGTGTCCCGAGAAGGAAATTCCCGATGCCGGGGTTAGGGATTTTTGTACTCTGGAGGTGAAATTTTTTTTTGACCCAAATGTAAAAACGGACATCAGAATGAGGTTTGGGGTTAAATTTCATGCTTAAAAATGGTGCTTTTTGTAGTTTTTAAGAATTGAGCCGTTTTGGTGTCCGGGGAAGGAAATTCCTGATGCCAGGGTCAGGGATTTTTGTGTTCCAGAGGTAAAAAATTTTTTTTGACCCAAATGAAAAAATGGACGTCAGAATGGGATTCTATCCGGGGAAGGAAATTCCTGATGCCGGGTCAGAGATTTTTGTGCTTCAGAGGTGAAAAATTTTTTTTGACCAAAATGTAAAAATGGATATCATAATGGGATTCAGGGTTAAATTTCATGCTTAAAAATGATGCTTTTTGAAGTTTTTAAAAATTGAGCCGTTTTGGTGTCTGAGGAAGGAAATTCTTGATGCAGGGGTCAGGGATTTTTGTGCTTCAGAGGTGAAAATTTTTTTTGACCCAAATGTAAAAACGGACATCATAATAGGATTCGGGGTTAAATTTCATGCTTAAAAATGGTGCTTTTTGCAGTTTTTAAAAATTGAGCTGTTTTGGTGTCCGGGGAAGGAAAATCCTGATTTTTGTGCTCCGGAGGTGAATTTTTTTTTGACCCAAATGGAAAAACGGACGTCATAATGGTATTCAGGGTTAAATTTCATGCTTAAAAATGGTGCTTTTTGCAGTTTTTAAAAATTGAGCTGTTTTGGTGTCCGGGGAAGGAAAATCCTGATTTTTGTGCTCCGGAGGTGAATTTTTTTTTGACCCAAATGGAAAAACGGACGTCATAATGGGATTCAGGGTTAAATTTCATGCTTAAAAAGGGTGTGTTTTGTAGTCTTTAAAAATTAAGCCATTTTGGTGTCCGGGGAAGGAAATTCCTGATGCCGGGTCAGGGAATTTTGTGCTCCGGAGATGAAATTTTTTTTGACCCAAATGTAAAAAAAGACATCAGAATGGGATTCGGGGTTAAATTTCATGCTTACAAATGGTGCGTCTTGTAGTTTTTAAAAACTGAACCGTTTTGGTGTCCCGAGAAGGAAATTCCCGATGCCGGGGTTAGGGATTTTTGTGCTCCAGAGATGAATTTTGTTTGACCTAAATGTGAAAACTGACATCAGAATGAAATTCGGGGTTAATTTTCATGCTTAAAAATGGTGCTTTTTGTAGTTTTTAAAAATTGAGCCGTTTTGGTGTCCGGGGAAGGAAATTCCTGATGCCAGGGTCAGGGATTTTTGTGTTCCAGAGGTAAAAAATTTTTTTTGACCCAAATGAAAAAATGGACGTCAGAATGGGAGTCTATCCGGGGAAGGAAATTCCTGATGCCGGGTCAGAGATTTTTGTGCTTCAGAGGTGAAAAATTTTTTTTGACCAAAATGTAAAAATGGATATCATAATGGGATTCAGGGTTAAATTTCATGCTTAAAAATGATGCTTTTTGAAGTTTTTAAAAATTGAGCCGTTTTGGTGTCTGAGGAAGGAAATTCTTGATGCAGGGGTCAGGGATTTTTGTGCTTCAGAGGTGAAAATTTTTTTTTGACCCAAATGTAAAAACGGACATCATAATAGGATTCGGGGTTAAATTTCATGCTTAAAAATGGTGCTTTTTGCAGTTTTTAAAAATTGAGCTGTTTTGGTGTCCGGGGAAGGAAAATCCTGATTTTTGTGCTCCGGGGGTGAATTTTTTTTTGACCCAAATGGAAAAACGGACGTCATAATGGGATTCAGGGTTAAATTTCATGCTTAAAAAGGGTGTGTTTTGTAGTCTTTAAAAATTGAGCCATTTTGGTGTCCAGGGAAGGAAATTCCTGATGCCGGGGTCAGGGAATATTGTGCTCCGGAGATGAAATTTTTTTTCACCCAAATGTAAAAAACGACATCAGAATGGGATTTGGGGTTAAATTTCATGCTTACAAATGGTGCGTCTTGTAGTTTTTAAAAACTGAGCCGTTTTGGTGTCCCGAGAAGGAAATTTCCGATGCCGGGGTTAGGGATTTTTGTACTCTGGAGGTGAAATTTTTTTTTGACCCAAATGTAAAAACGGACATCAGAATGAGGTTTGCGGTTAAATTTCATGCTTAAAAATGGTGCTTTTTATAGGTTTTAAGAATTGAGCCGTTTTGGTGTCCGGGGAAGGAAATTCCTGATGCCAGGGTCAGGGATTTTTGTGCTTCAGAGGTGAAAAATTTTTTTTGACCAAAATGTAAAAATGGATATCATAATGGGATTCAGGATTAAATTTCATGCTTAAAAATGATGCTTTTTGAAGTTTTTAAAAATTGAGCCGTTTTGGTGTCTGAGGAAGGAAATTCTTGATGCAGGGGTCAGGGATTTTTGTGCTTCAGAGGTGAAAATTTTTTTTTGACCCAAATGAAAAAATGGACATCATAATAGGATTCGGGGTTAAATTTCATGCTTAAAAATGGTGCTTTTTGCAGTTTTTAAAAATTGAGCTGTTTTGGTGTCCGGGGAAGGAAAATCCTGATTTTTGTGCTCCGTGTCGGCGTATCCAAAATCGTCTGTAGCACGAAGCAAAGAAGACCGGCACATGCTGACACCCAACAAGCTTTTTATTGTGCAAGTGAGACAAAGTCAGCACTGGGGATACATTCTTTCCACTGCAATATATCGGCGTGCTCCACCCTGTGGCCCCGCCCCCCATCCCAAACCAACATCCGTTTGAGATGGATAAATGTTACGCTCCTTCCCTGTGCTTTCCCTTTCCCCGACGAAGCTCCGCCCCCACGCCCCGCTGCCCGTGTGTCCGATCCGCGCGTCCGTTGCCCGCCGCTACTCTCGCCCTGCCGAACTTCCTGGTGGCTAGGAAGCAAACCCCTACCCTCCCGCCGAAGTGCATTCCCCTTAGCTCGAGGCGGTCCGCCCGTCACTGTTCGTTCTGCAGGCTGTAGGAGACCCTCGGGAACTCCTACTAATATCCCAAGTTTCGTTGGCGTCCATTGTGCATCTCGTGGAGACGTTCGCACAGAGGAGGTTCGCCCGGCGCGGCTGTGGGGTGTGGCGGTGCACCGTTCAGCTGCAATTCGCCCCGGTGGGTTGGTGTTCGTGCTCCCCCTGTCCCCGTTCGTATGGCAAGCCTTTGGGCTTGCCATACGAACAGTGTTACACTTGTGTTACACTTGTTCCGCCCTGGCTTATCCGGGTCCTTACGGTGGAACGCCCGGATTAGGTCGGGTGCCTTTATGTCCTCCTCTCCCACCCAGGTTGCGTCCGATAACGGGTAGCCTTTCCACCGGAGGAGGTATTGGGTTTTACCATACCGCTTTCGTGAATCTAGGATCTCCTGCACTTCATAATGGGACCCAGAGACCGGTCCTGGTGCCCCGTCAGCGTAGGGATCCCTATGCGCTGGTTTGAGTAGTCTACTATGGAACACGGGGTGAACCTTGCCTAGAGAGGCGGGTAGCCGTAGCTGAACCGTAACTGGGTTAACCACTTTGAGGATCCGGAAGGGGCCCACATATTTCGGGCCCAGCTTTTTGCATGGCACTTGCAGGCGTAGATATTTGGTGGCTAAATACACCCAGTCTCCCACCTTGAATGGTTTATGCTCGGCCCGTTTTTTGTCGGCTTGGGTTTTGGCAGCAGCTTCGGCTTTCCTTCGTGCTACCTTCACCTGGTCCCACAACCCTGTAATTTTGGAGTACCATGTTTGAGGGGTTTGGCCGCTGGCCACCTCTGGTGACAATTCGGGAATGGGGTTAAACTCCATACCATACACTATTTTAAATGGGGTATACCCCGTACTGTTGTGGACGGTGTTATTATATGCCACTTCAGCAAACGGCAACAGATCCACCCAATCCGTTTGCTGGAATGACACATAACTCCGGAGGTACCTTTCCACCATGGTGTTTGCCCTTTCCGCCGCCCCGTTGGTGCTTGGGTGATATGCTGAACTCAACGCCTGTGAGGACCCTAGTGAACGAACGAACTCCCTCCAGAATTTTGCGGTGAATTGAACCCCTCTATCTGACACTATTCTCCTAGGTACGCCGTGGAGCCGATAGATGTGTTGAATAAACAACCGCGACAATCGTCGCGCTGATGGCAGGCCTCTGCATGGGATAAAATGCGCCTGTTTGGAGAAGAGATCTATCACGGTCCATATCACGCTGTAGCCCCGGTTATCGGGTAATTCTACAATAAAATCCATGGCGATCTCTTCCCACGGCCGAGACGGATCGGCCACCGTCTGCAATAACCCCATGGGCTTCCCCACCCGGGGCTTCGCGCTGGCGCACACGTGGCACCCTTTTACATGCTGTTCCACATCTACTTTCAGTTTGGGCCACCAGAACTGTCGTCGTACTAAATGCAGGGTCTTTAAAAATCCAAAATGGCCCGCTTGTTTAGCGTCATGACACCTTCTGAGCACGGAGGGCCGTAGGCTCTCGGGCACATACATCCTATCCCCTTTCCATGCCACACCGTCCCGATTAGTCAACCATTCCGAATGCTCATTCGCCCACGCATCTGACAACAAGGCAGTCCTAATTGTGTCTAATTCGCTTACCTGAGACCTGTGACTTACGGTCTCAGCGGCCTCACGCCGATAAGGAGGCATCAGTGCCTGTATTACCTCCTCCCGTTTACTATGGTACTGCGGCATCCGTGATAATGCGTCGGCCAGAAAGTTCTTCCCGCCCGGCACATACCTCAGTGTGAACTTAAACCGGTTGAAGTATTGGGCCCATCGGACATGTTTGGGGGCCAGGCACCTCGGGGTCTGTAGCGCCTCCATGTTCTTATGGTCTGTCCACACCTCAAAAGGTAGTTTGGCCCCTTCTAACAAATGCCGCCATGTTGCCAGAGCCCAGCGGATCGCGAAGGCCTCCTTCTCCCAGACGGTCCAGCTACGTTCGGCCGTCGTGAATTTACGCGACGTATAGGCACACGGCTGCAACGCTCCCCCATGGTTCTTCTGCAACAGCACCACCCCCACCGCCACATCGCTGGCATCCACCTGGACCACAAAAGGGGTACTCTGGTCCGGGTGGCGTAACACGGGCTCCTTAGCGAATAACGTTTTCAACGACTCAAACGCTTTTTGACAACTTACGGTCCACTCTAGCCGTTGGCTCGGGCGCGGCCTCGCTGCAAGGTGTTTCGTCCGCAGCAGTTCCGTGAGGGGATGCACCACGGTTGCAAACGATGGAATGAACTGGCGGTAAAAATTCGCGAACCCGAGAAAACTTTGCAGCTGGCGTCTAGTCTGGGGCGCTTGCCATTCCTGTACCGCTTGCACCTTGCTCAGATCCATTTCCACCCCGCTCCCTGAGATGCGGTAGCCCAGATAATCTAGACGCTCCCGGTGAAACTCGCACTTCGATAATTTCACATAAAGCTGGGCCTCCAGCAACTTCTGCAGTACTTGCCGCACCAGGCTGACATGCTCCTCCCTTGTTGCGGTATATATTAGAATGTCATCTAGGTACACAAGTACCCCGCGGTATAGGTGTTCATGCAACACCTGATTGATTAACTGCATGAATACCGCGGGTGCCCCCCGTAACCCGAACGGCATGACTCGAAACTGGAAACTGCCTAACGGACAGTTGAACGCCGTTTTCCACTCGTCGCCAGCCTTAATTCGTACTCTATAGTACGCCTCTCGTAGGTCCAACTTGGTAAATATGCGGCCCGTTCCCAAGTGTGCCAATAATTCCTTCATTAGGGGTAGGGGGTATACATGCTCAACACATACGGCATTCAACCCCCGGAAGTCGACACATAAGCGTAAGGAACCATCCTTCTTTTCTTGGAAAAGGACGGGAGCCGCTATCCGGGACCTAGCAGGCTGAATGAACCCTCGCGCCAAGTTCTGGTCAATGTATCTACGGAGTTCCTGCACCTCCGGTGATGTCATAGCGTACATCCGGGGTTTCGGGAGCTTGACCCCCGGCAATAGCTCTATAGCGCAATCCGTCGGCCGGTGAGGGGGCAGGTGATTACACTCCTCCTCGCTGAAGACCGCCGCTAAATCCCTGTATTCCTCGGGATATGGCACTTCTCTCCCCAACTCCTGGAGTTGCGCCGCTACCCCCGGGCACTTGGGAACCTGGCCCTCGTTACCACCTGTCTCTGGTATTGGACCCACCCCAAGACGCACTTTACGGTAACCCCCATCCCACCATATAGTTGGGGTCCATTTGTCCAACCAGGACAACCCCAATATGACCGTCTCTGTCTGGATGGGCACCACGATGAACCGCAACACCTCCCAATGGTCTCCTAGGTCCATGCGTACCCGTTCCGTCACATGGGTCGCGGGGACTCCCCCCAACAATGACCCGTCCACTTGTTCGAACCGTATGGGTTGTGGCAATGGATATATCCGGAACCCACTATCCACCGCTACCTTTCTATTCATCAGACATCGTGTACACCCGGTGTCGATCAAGGCCTGACATGCCCTCCGTACACCCATCACCGGACTCGTGAGGACTATAGGGAGGATGAATGGACTAATGGGATCACTCACCATTGGGTCGGCCATTCCCTCATCAGGGCTGTCCTCCTCGTCCCCCGGCTGGTAGCGTGCCACGGCTGTAGGCTCAGGCATGACTGGAGACCCTGTTTTCGCCCCTGGAGATGGCTGCTGGATAACCGCCCTCGAACTCTCCGTGGCTTTCTCCATGGGCGTGGCTCTACCGACTGATACGCCCTTACGGGGGCTGGGTGCTGGACAGTTGGCTGCGTGGTGGCCCGGCTGGTCGCAGCGGAAACATCGAAAGCCGGCTGCTCCTGACGCCCCCGATGGTTTTGGTGTTGCCCGTTGTTGGTCCTGACTTCCCTCGCGAGACCTATCCCCGGGATGCCGCGGCCGCGGACCGTCCCCGTACCCTCGATGTACCTCTTTCAGGCCTGCCTCAAGTTCGACCACTACTCTGAACCAGTCTCTCAGTCTGTTGGGCACACCCCGATATACGCAGGCTTGCCGTAGGTCGTGGTCTAGGCCTGCTCTAAATTGATGTACTAACATCCGCTCCGGCCATGAGGACTGCAACCGTCCGGCTAACTTCCGAAACTCCCGCATGTACTCGATGGCCGGGCGTTTCCCCTGTTGGAGCGCTAGCAGGTCTGTCTCGGCCCTCTGTGCCCGGGTGGGGTCATCAAACCTCCCATGCAGAGCGTCCAAAAACAGCCCCGCACTCCCCAACTCCCGGGCATGGTCACTGTACAGGTCGGCCGCCCATGCGGCCGCCTCTCCGCGCAAGGCGGCAGTAATGGCGCCGACCATAGCCCATTGGGAGACATATAGCTGTGCAAACTGGTCCAGGTGGCTTATGGCCTGTCCCATAAACATTGCCAATTGGTCGGGGTCGCCATCAAATGTAACCGGAATAGGGGGAACCCCCCCACAGATATCCTGGCCCCCACAGCCCCTGGGGTTGGCCTGGCACAATGTTTGGATGTCCGACCGCAAAGCTCTGCCGTTCCATACCTCCTGTCTTCGTCGGACCTCTTGCCACGTTCCCGAGCCCACCCGGCTGGGTTGGGTGTGTCTGACCCGGCGGCCCGCTCGAAGGGAGCCCCATAACGCCCGGCCCACCTGAGGGGTTAGGCAACCGCAGCCGCGGACTGCTTAGGCGGAACCTGGACGAGGGGGTACGCCCCGCAGCCTCCCCCTCCGATTGCCACATATTGGCGGCACCCTTGTAACTTGCTTCGCCAAACCGATGGCGCAAGATATCCATGGTCTCCTGGCCCGGAGCCGTGGAATAGCTCCAGTCTTCGTCGTCCTCTATGGTGGCACGTCTTTCTCTCCACCCCGAATGACTGAGCTTCAGCTTTGGCGTTAGGAGATGTTCGGGCTGCAGTCCAATCACTGCCGGGCTTTGCCACCACTCCTCCTGTGGCTTAGCGGCCCCTGTCTCTCCCACGTCGAGTCCCGAGGTTGCAGGCTGTAGTAGTTTCGGCCGCACCACTGGCTGGGCCAGCGCTGGCTCCGGCGCCGGGACAGCGTCCGCAACCCCATTGGCCGCCATCTCCCCCTCAACCAAGGCGGCCCCCTGTGTTCCCTCCGCCATACTGTAGCCGACCACCGCACGTGGGAGCTGGAGGCTGGAGAGTTGTGAGTGCTGACTTTATATCGGCGTATCCAAAATCGTCTGTAGCACGAAGCAAAGAAGACCGGCACACGCTGACACCCAACAAGCTTTTTATTGTGCAAGTGAGACAAAGTCAGCACTGGGGATACATTCTTTCCACTGCAATATATCGGCGTGCTCCACCCTGTGGCCCCGCCCCCCATCCCAAACCCACATCCGTTTGAGATGGATAAATGTTACGCCCCTTCCCTGTGCTTTCCCTTTCCCCGACGAAGCTCCGCCCCCACGCCCCGCTGCCCGTGTGTCCGATCCGCGCGTCCGTTGCCCGCCGCTACTCTCGCCCTGCCGAACTTCCTGGTGGCTAGGAAGCAAACCCCTACCCTCCCGCCGAAGTGCATTCCCCTTAGCTCGAGGCGGTCCGCCCGTCACTGTTCGTTCTGCAGGCTATAGGAGACCCTCGGGAACTCCTACTAATATCCCAAGTTTCGTTGGCGTCCGTTGTGCATCTCGTGGAGACGTTCGCACAGAGGAGGTTCGCCTGGCGCGGCTGTGGGGTGTGACGGTGCACCGTTCAGCTGCAATTCGCCCTGGTGGGTTGGTGTTCGTGCTCCCCCTGTCCCCGTTCGTATGGCAAGCCTTTGGGGCTTGACACTCCGGAGGTGAATTTTTTTTTGACCCAAATGGAAAAACGGACGTCATAATGGGATTCAGGGTTAAATTTCATGCTTAAAAAGGGTGTGTTTTGTAGTCTTTAAAAATTGAGCCATTTTGGTGTCCAGGGAAGGAAATTCCTGATGCCGGGGTCAGGGAATATTGTGCTCCGGAGATGAAATTTTTTTTGACCCAAATGTAAAAACGGACATCAGAATGGGATTTGGGGTTAAATTTCATGCTTACAAATGGTGCGTCTTGTAGTTTTTAAAAACTGAGCCGTTTTGGTGTCCCGAGAAGGAAATTCCCGATGCCGGGGTTAGGGATTTTTGTGCTCCGGAGATGAATTTTGTTTGACCTAAATGTGAAAACTGACATCAGAATGAGATTCGGGATTAATTTTCATGCTTAAAAATGGTGCGTCTTGTAGTTTCTAAAAATTAAGCCGTTTTGGTGTCCCAAGAAGGAAATTCCCGATGCCGGGGTTAGGGATTTTTGTACTCTGGAGGTGAAATTTTTTTTTGACCCAAATGTAAAAACGGACATCAGAATGAGGTTTGGGGTTAAATTTCATACTTAAAAATGGTGCTTTTTGTAGTTTTTAAGAATTGAGCCGTTTTGGTGTCCGGGGAAGGAAATTCCTGATGCCAGGGTCAGGGATTTTTGTGTTCCGGAGGTAAAAAAATTTTTTTGACCCAAATGAAAAAATGGACGTCAGAATGGGATTCTGTCCGGGGAAGGAAATTCCTGATGCCGGGTCAGAGATTTTTGTGCTTCAGAGGTGAAAAATTTTTTTTGACCAAAATGTAAAAAATGGATATCATAATGGGATTCAGGGTTAAATTTCATGCTTAAAAATGATGCTTTTTGAAGTTTTTAAAAATTGAGCCGTTTTGGTGTCTGAGGAAGGAAATTCTTGATGCAGGGGTCAGGGATTTTTGTGCTTCAGAGGTGAAAAATTTTTTTTGACCCAAATGTAAAAACGGACATCATAATAGGATTCGGGGTTAAATTTCATGTTTAAAAATGGTGCTTTTTGCAGTTTTTAAAAATTGAGCTGTTTTGGTGTCCGGGGAAGGAAAATCCTGATTTTTGTGCTCCGGAGGTTAATTTTTTTTTGACCCAAATGTAAAAACGGACATCATAATGGGATTCAGGGTTAAATTTCATGCTTAAAAATGATGCTTTTTGAAGTTTTTAAAAATTGAGCTGTTTTGGTGTCTGAGGAAGGAAATTCTTGATGCAGGGATCAGGGATTTTTGTGCTTCAGAGGTGAATTTTGTTTGACCTAAATGTGAAAACTGACATCAGAATGAGATTCGGGGTTAAAGCATGAAATTTAACCCCGAATCCCATTCTGACCGTCTGTATTTACATTTGGGTCCAAAAAAAAATTCACTTCTCGAGCACAAAAATCCCTGACCTCGGCATCAGGAATTTCCTTCCCTGGAAACCAAAACGGCTCAATTCTTAAAAATTACAAAAGCACCATTTTTAAGCATGAAATTTAACCCCAAATCCCATTCTGATGTCCGTAATAAAGGACGTCAGAATGGGATTTGGGGTTAAATTTCATGCTTAAAAATGGTGCTTTTTGTAATTTTTAAAAATTGACCCGTTTTGGTGTCAAGGGAAGCAAATTCCTGATGCCCGGTTGAGGGAATTTGGTGCTACGGAGGTGAAAATGTTTTTTGACCCAAATGTAAAAATGGACGGCAGAATGGGAACGGGGTTAAATTTCATACTTAAAAATGGTGCTTTTTGTAGTTTTTAAAAATTGAGCCATTTTGGTGTCCGGGGAAGGAAATTCCTGATGCCGGGGTCAGGGATTTTTGTGCTCCGGAGGTGAAAATATGTTTTGACCCAACTGTAAAAGTGGACATCAGAATGGGATTTGGGGTTAAATTTCATGCTTAAAAATGGTTCTTTTTGTAGTTTTGGTGTTCGGGGGAGGAAATTCCTGATGCCGGGGTCAGGGATTTTTGTGCTCTGGAGGTGAAAAATTTTTTGTAACCCAAATGTAAAAACGGACCTCAGAATGGGATTCGGGGTTAAATTTCATGCTTACAAATGGTGCGTCTTGTAGTTTTTAAAAACTGAGCCGTTTTGGTGTCCCGAGAAGGAAATTCCCGATGCCGGGGGTTGGGATTTTTGTGCTCCAGAGATGAATTTTGTTTGACCTAAATGTGAAAACTGACATCAGAATGAGATTCGGGGTTAATTTTCATGCTGAAAAATGGTGCGTCTTGTAGTTTCTAAAAACTAAGCCGTTTTGGTGTCCCGAGAAGGAAATTCCCGATGCCGGGGTTATGGATTTTTGTACTCTTGAGGTGAAATTTTTTTTTGACCCAAATGTGAAAACGGACGTTATAATGGGATTCAGGGTTAAATTTCATGCTTAAAAATGATGCTTTTTGTAGTTTTTTAAAATTGAACCATTCTGGTGTCTGGGGAAGGAAATTTCAGGTGCCGGGGTCAGGGATTTTTGTGCTTCAGAGGTGAAAATATTTTTTTGACCCAAAATGTAAAAACGGACATCATAATAGGATTCGGGGTTAAATTTCATGCTTAAAAATAATGCTTTTTGAAGTTTTTAAAAATTGAGCCGTTTTGGTGTCTGAGGAAGGAAATTCTTGATGCAGGGGTCAGGGATTTTTGTGCTTCAGAGGTGAAAATATTTTTTTGACCCAAATGTAAAAACGGACATCATAATAGGATTCGGGGTTAAATTTCATGCTTAAAAATGGTGCTTTTTGCAGTTTTTAAGAATTGAGCTGTTTTGGTGTCTGGGGAAGGAAATTCCTGATGCCGGGTCAGAGATTTTTGTGCTTCAGAGGTGAAAAATGTTTTGTAACCCAAATGTAAAAACGGACATCATAATGGGATTCAGGGTTAAATTTCATGCTTAAAAATGATGCTTTTTGAAGTTTTTAAAAATTGAGCCGTTTTGGTGTCTGAGGAAGGAAATTCTTGATGCAGGGGTCAGGGATTTTTGTGCTTCAGAGGTGAAAATATTTTTTTGACCCAAATGTAAAAACGGACATCATAATAGGATTCGGGGTTAAATTTCATGCTTAAAAATGGTGCTTTTTGCAGTTTTTAAAAATTGAGCTGTTTTGGTGTCCGGGGAAGGAAAATCCTGATTTTTGTGCTCCGGAGGTGAATTTTGTTTTGACCCAAATGGAAAAACGGACGTCATAATGGGATTCAGGGTTAAATTTCATGCTTAAAAAGGGTGTGTTTTGTAGTCTTTAAAAATTGTGCCATTTTGGTGTCTGGGGAAGGAAATTCCTGATGCCGGGGTCAGGGATTTTTGTGCTCCGGAGATGAAATTTTTTTTGACCCAAATGTGAAAACGGACATCATAATAGGATTCGGGGTTAAATTTCATGCTTAAAAATGGTGCTTTTGTAGTTTTTAAGAATTGAGCTGTTTTGGTGTCTGGGGAAGGAAATTCCTGATGCCGGGTCAGAGATTTTTGTGCTTCAGAGGTGAAAAATGTTTTGTAACCCAAATGTAAAAACGGACATCAGAATGGGATTCGGGGTTAAATTTCATGCTTACAAATGGTGCGTCTTGTAGTTTTTAAAAACTGAGCCGTTTTGGTGTCCCGAGAAGGAAATTCCTGATGCCGGGGTTAGGGATTTTTGTGCTCCGGAGATGAATTTTGTTTGACCTAAATGTGAAAACTGACATCAGAATGAGATTCGGGGTTTATTTTCATGCTTAAAAATGGTGCGTCTGGTAGTTTCTAAAAACTGAGCTGTTTTGGTGTCTGGGGAAGGAAATTCCTGGTGCCAGGGTCAGGGATTTTTGTGTTCCGGAGGTAAAAAATTTTTTTTGACCCAAATGAAAAAACGGACGTCAGAATTGGATTCTGTCCAGGGAAAGAAATTCCTGATGCCGGAGTCAGGGATTTTTCTGCTCCAGAGGTGAAAATTTTTTTTTGACCCAAATGTAAAAATGGACGTCAGAATGGCATTCGGGGTTAAATTTCTTACTTAAAAATGGTACTTTTGTAGTTTTTAAAAATTGAGCCGTTTTGGTGTTCGGGGAAGCACATTCCTGATGCCGGGGTCAGGGATTTAATGTAAAAGCAGAACGTCATAAGGGGATTCAGGGTTACATTTGATGGCTTAAAAATGTTGTTTTGTAATTTTTAAAAATTGAGCCGTTTGGTGTCCGGGGAAGGAAATTTTCGATGCCGGGGTAGGGATTTTTGTGCTCCGGAGATGAATTTTTTTTGACCCAAATGTGAAAACTGACATCAGAATGAGATTCGGGGGTAATTTTCATGCTTAAAAATGTTGCTTTTTATAATTTTTAAAAATTAAGCCGTTTTGGTGTAAGGGGAAGGAAATTCTTGATGGCAGGGTCAGGGATTTTTGTGCTCTGGAGGTGAAATTTTTTTTTGACCCAAATGTAAAAACGGACATCAGAATGAGGTTCGGGGTTAAATTTCATGCTTAAAAATTGTGCTTTTTGTAGTTTTTAAGAATTGAGCCGTTTTGGTGTCCGGGGAAGGAAATTCCTGATGCCAGGGTCAGGGATTTTTGTGTTCCGGAGGTAAAAATTTTTTTTGACCCAAATGAAAAAATGGACGTCAGAATGGGATTCTGTCGAGGGAAAGAAATTCCTCATGCCGGAGTCAGGGATTTTTCTGCTCCAGAGGTGAAATTTTTTTTTTGACCCAAATGTAAAAATGGACGTCAGAATGGCATTCGGGGTTAAATTTCTTAGTTAAAAATGGCACTTTTGTAGTTTTTAAAAATTGAGCCGTTTTGGTGTCCGGGGAAGAAAATTCCTGATGCCGGGGTCAGGGATTTCTGTGCTTCGGAGTTGAAAATTTTTTTTTGACCCAGATGTAAAACCAGACGTCATAATGGGATTCAGGGTTACATTTGATGCTTAAAAATGTTGCTTTTTGTAATTTTTAAAAATTGAGCCGTTTTGGTGTCCGGGGAAGGAAATTCTTGATGGCAGGGTCAGGGATTTTTGTGCTCTGGAGGTGAAATTTTTTTTTGACCCAAATGTAAAAACGGACATCAGAATGAGGTTCGGGGTTAAATTTCATGCTTAAAAATTGTGCTTTTTGTAGTTTTTAAGAATTGAGCCGTTTTGGTGTCCGGAGAAGGAAATTCCTGATGCCAGGGTCAGGGATTTTTGTGTTCCAGAGGTAAAAAATTTTTTTGACCCAAATGAAAAAACGGACGTCAGAATGGGATTCTGTCCGGGGAAAGAAATTCCTGATGCCGGAGTCAGGGATTTTTGTGATCCAGAGGTGAAAATTTTTTTTTGACCCAAATGTAAAATTGGACGTCAGAATGGCATTCGGGGTTAAATTTCTTACTTAAAAATGGTACTTTTGTAGTTTTTAAAAATTGAACCGTTTTGGTGTTCGGGGAAGCAAATTCCTGATGCCGGGGTCAGGGATTTTTGTACTCTAGAGGTGAAATTTTTCTTGGACCCAAATGTAAACATGGACGTCAGAATGGGATTTGGGGTTAAATTTCATGCTTAAAAATGGTTCTTTTTGTAGTTTTTAAAAATTGAGCCGTTTTGGTGTTCGGGGAAGCAAATTCCTGATGCCGGGGTCAGGGATTTTTGTACTCTAGAGGTGAAATTTTTCTTGGACCCAAATGTAAACAAGGACGTCAGAATGGGATTTGGGGTTAAATTTCATGCCTAAAAATGGTTCTTTTTGTAGTTTTTTAAAATTGAACCATTCTGGTGTTTGGGGAAGGAAATTTCAAATGCCGGGGTCAGGGATTTTTGTGCTCCGGAGATGAAATTTTTTTTGACCCAAATGTGAAAACGGACATCAGAATGGGATTTGGGGTTAAATTTCATGCTTAAAAATGGTGCTTGTTGAAGTTTTTAAAAATTGAGCTGTTTTGGTGTCCGGGAAAGAAAATTCCTGATGCCGGGGTCAGGGATTTTTGTGCTTCTGAGCTGAAAATTTTTTTTTGACCTAAATGTAAAAGCAGACGTCATAATAGGATTCAGGGTTACATTTGATGCTTAAAAATATTTCATTTTGTAATTTTTAAAAATTGAGCTGTTTTGGTGTCCGGGGAAGGAAATTCCTGGTGCCAGGGTCAGGGATTTTTGTGTTCCGGAGGTAAAAAATTTTTTTTGACCCAAATGAAAAAACTGACGTCAGAATGGGATTCTGTCCAGGGAAAGAAATTCCTGATGCCGGAGTCAGGGATTTTTCTGCTCCAGAGGTGAAAATTTTTTTTTGACCCAAATGTAAAAATGGACGTCAGAATGGGATTCGGGGTTAAATATCATGCTTAAAAATGGGGCTTTTGTAGTTTTTAAGAATTGAGCTCTTTTGGTGTCTGGGGAAGGAAATTCCTGATGCCGGGTCAGAGATTTGTGTGCTTCAGAGGTGAAAAATTTTTTGTCACCCATATGTAAAAACGGACATCAGAATGGGATTTGGGGTTAAATTTCATGCTTAAAAATGGTGCTTTTTGAAGTTTTTAAAAATTGAGCCGTTTTGGTGTCTGAGGAAGGAAATTCTTGATGCAGGGGTCAGGGATTTTTGTGCTTCAGAGGTGAAAAATTTTTTTTGACCCAAATGTAAAAACGGACATCATAATAGGATTCGGGGTTAAATTTCATGCTTAAAAATGGTGCTTTTT